>NC_092402.1:635000-935000 GCF_030028105.1 Mobula birostris | reverse complement strand
TGAGTATGCTTTAATTCATAAGAATAAATTTTCTCCAGGTAGAACATTTAAAAGGAAAAATAGCACAGAGAGTCAAGGTAAACCAGAAATTACACCTGAAGTTAGTGAGAAAAGTAAGGATGAAGGGACACATGTGAAGGAAAGACATTTTGGTATTATTTGTAATTATTGTAAGAAACCTGGACATGTAGTAGCTAACTACTTTCAATTGAAAAAGAAAGAGAAAGAAGCCGTCCCAGATGCTTGTATGCAGCATCTTGAAACACCTGTAAATTCACAGGGTTTAGAAAATACTAATGAAGATGTGTCAGAGTCTGACCAAGTTAAGAAGGGATATGAGACTTTTATAACAGAAGGAGTTGTATCCTTGAAAGAAGGATCCAATTCAGTACCAAAAAGAATACTTAGAGATACTGGAGCTTCTCAATCACTAATATTAGACAGTGTGCTAAAGTTTAGTGATGAGTCTGACATTGGAGAGCTAAATTATATAAGCGGAGTTGGGAGTGCCCTTATGCCAGCATATTTACATAGAGTAAATGTAAGGTCAGGATTAGTTACAGGGGTGGTTAAAGCAGGACTACAATCCAGTTTACCTGTGAACGATGTTTCTCTTTTGTTAGGGAATGACTTAGCAGGTGGACAAGTGTTTCCTGAAGTGCAGTTAACAATAAATCCTAACTCTGAGGAACCACAGAGGGATTCTAACACAGATTCTTCCTGTATTGTAACAAGAACTGTACCTAAAAAGACTGATGTAAAGGATGAGGTTGTTACCCATGACTGTTCAATACAAGAATGGAATTTTGAGGATGCATCAGAAACTTTCTTACCTATATTGTTTGATCAGGATTTTGGTGGTAAGTCTGATCAGGAATATTTGTCTTCATCTCGGAAGGAGATGATAGCACAGCAGGGTAGAGACCCTGAGATAGTTAAATTAAAAGAACAAGCTCTTCCAGATAGTGAAATTGAAAAAGTGCTAGTAGGATATTATTTTGAAAAGGGGGTATTAATGAGAAAGTGGAGATAGCCTACAATTCCTGCTAGTGAGGAATGGGAAGGTAATCATCAGGTAGTAGTTCCTAAAGTTTACCGAAATGAGATTTTAACTATGGCTCATAGTATTCCTTTGGGTGGTCATTTAGGTGTAAAGAAAACTATGAACAAAGTTTCTAAACATTTTTATTGGCCTAGTTTAAAAGATATGGTGACATTTTGTAGAACGTGTCATACGTGTCAAATTGTGGGTAAACCTAATCAAGTTACTCCAGTGGCCCCACTGCAACCAATTCCAGTATTTGGTGAGCCGTTCTCAAAAATCATTGTAGACTGTGCAGGTCCTTTGCCAAAAACTAAACTGGACATCAATATTTGTTAACTATTATGTGCACAGCGTCTAGGTTTCCATATTCTTAGGAATATAACAGCCAAAACTGTGACAAAGGCTCTTATAAAATTCTTTACTTATTTTTGGTTGCCTAAGGAAATACAATCGGATCAAGGCAGTAATTTTATGTCTGGATTGTTTCAGCAGATAGTTTATAAACTGGAAGCAAAACAGATTATTTCATCAGTCTATCATCCAGAATCACAAGGAGCCTTGGAGAGACTTCATTCTACATTAAAAACTATGATTAGGACATATTGTGTGGAAAATGAAAAGGACTGGGATGAAGGTATACATTTACCACTTCTTGCGGTAAGGGAGGCAGTTTTAGTCCTTTTGAACTTGTATTTGGGCATAGAGTTCGAGGACCTTGGGCCTTGTTGAAGGAACAGTGGATTAATAAAGAGGTACACACTAATTTGCTAGATTATGTTTTAAAATTTAAAGAAATATTATATAAAGCTTGTAGCTTGGCAAAGGAAAATTTAAAATTAGTTCAAGAGCAGATGAAGACGTGGTATGATAAGGAAGCTAGGATGAGGTCATTTAAGCCTGGGGATAAGGTGTTGGTTTTATCCCCGGTGCAAACGAACCCATTACAAGCTAAATTTCATGGTCCTTATGAGAATAAATCTAAGGTAAATGATGTGGATTACGTGGTAAAAACCCCAAATCGAAGAAAGACAGCACAGCTGTGTCATGTAAATATGATAAAACCGTATTATGAGAGGGAAGCTGCTACTATGACTGTTGTGATCAATAATGAGTCTGATCTTGATAAAAACTTAATGGATGATTCATCTGAAACTCATTTTAAACCCAACATTATTTTAGCCAGGTTACCAAATTCAAAAATTCTAGAAAATATTGATGAAAATTTAGCTCATTTACAGCCAGAGCAGAGAGAGCAGATGAAACAGTTAATTTTTAAATATAGAGATTTATTTCCAGACGTTCCTAGAAGAACCAGCATAGCTTCACATAATGTAGCTGTTGGAGATGCAAAACCCATAAAACAACAACCGTATCGAATGAACAGGGAAAAATGTGAACTTGTTGAACAAGAAATTAAGTATATGTTAGAGAATGATATTATTAGACATTCTAATTCGAATTGGAGTTCCCCGTGTGTTATGGTGCCTAAGCCAGACAATAGTATTAGGTTTTGTACAGATTACAGGAAGGTGAATGCTGTGACAAAAACTGATGCATATCCAAACCCTAGGGTAGATGATTGTGTGGATGAAGTTGGACAAGCCAAATTCCTTACAAAGATTGATTTGTTAAAAGGTTATTGGTGTGTTCCTTTGACAGATAGAGGTAGAGAGGTTTCTGCATTTGTAACTCCATCTGGGTTATATGAATATAATGTTCTTCCATTTGGGATGAAGAATGCACCAGGTACTTTTCAGAGGATGATTAACAGTGTGATTCAGGGATTAAAAGATGCAGATGCCTATGTTGATGATTTAGTTACAGGAAATAATACGTGGAAAGCACATATTACTGCTGTGGAGAAACTATTTGAGAGACTTTCAAGAGCTAACTTAACCATTAACTTAGCTAAAAATGAATTCGGTCATGCCACAGTGACCTACCTTGGTTATGTTGTGGGTCAGGGAAAATTAGCACCTGTGCAGGCGAAAGTTCAGGCAATTTTAGAAGTACCCACTCCAACTGGTAGAAAAACTCTCAGAAGATTCTTGGGTATGGTAGGATATTACAGAAAATATTGTAAGAATTTTGCGAACATTGCTCTTCCATTAACTAATCGCTTCAAGAAAAATGAAATTTGTTTGGACAGAGTCTTGTCAGGAGGCATTTAATAAATTGAAAACTATAATATGTAGTCAACCTGTACTTAAATCTTCTTGACTTTGAAGAACCATTTTCGTTAGCTGTAGATGCTAGTGATGAAGCTGTAGGAGCAGTGTTACTTCAAAGAGATGGGGGTGATGAAGTTGATCATCCGGTAGCTTATTTTTCTAAGAAATTTAATGCCCATCATAGAAATTATTCAATGATAGAAAAGGAATTATTCTCTCTTGTTTTGGCTTTACAACATTTTGAAGTGTATGTTAGTACTACTCGTAAACCACTTACAGTTTAAACTGATCATAAGATGAAAAACAAAAAAAGATGATTATTAAAAGTTTAATGTTACTGGAGTACAATATTTTGATCACTCATATTAAGGGTAAAGATAATGTGATCACTGATTGTCTATCTAGATGTTAAATGTACAATGAATTTTTTTAATGGAGTGCTATGTTAACATTTGTAACACTCCTACTGTACATTAGTTTGTAAAGTGCTGAAGATAAGACTGTATATATCGTGTACGTTGTAAGTTTTATACCTTTGTATTTTTTTGTGCATATTCTTAATTGTTAAAATTTTGCTCTTTAAGGGACCAAATTGTTTTGGAGGGAGCTGTTACATACCTCAAGGAGATCTTGTGAGAATGATGTAATGGTCTTTTCGAGGGTACCTGATGTATTTTTCCCGCCGATGTGAGGTCACGTGAGGACATGTTCATGACGAGTATATAAGGGAAGACCTCAGATGACGCAGTTAGTTTTTAGTTTTTAGTTTTCCAGCTAGAACGTTAGTCTGTCTCCGTTTCTGTTGCGTGTTTATTTTATGACGCAGTTTCATTTTTAAAATGAGTGTTATGCTCTGTTGCAAGGTACAATAGTGCTGGACTGGCAACTTTTGCTAGATGTGTTGATGTCCCTTTTTCCAGTAGTATTGGAGAGTGAAGACTTTATCGAAGTACAGGAGATGAAGGATTAAGAGAAGTCGGGAATGTTTGGCAATTTAATAAAGGATCAACCTTATTGAGTCTTCGTTGAAGAAGTAGCGACCTGCATCGAGATAACTCTTGCCAAAAGAGAAGGAAGTTCATGCAAGGTTCTCTCTAGAAATTAAGGTCAGTTGTTTTAAGCCGTTTATTTCCTGCATCGTGAATCCTTTGGACAGAACCAACAGGAAAGTCACGTCTATGAAGAAATCCTTCTCCAGAGAAGTCTCTCCCAATTGAACGTATAAATCTGTTGAACTTTTGAATTTACCATTTTAAGAACTGTATCTGACGTTACCGCTTTAAGAACTGATTTCGCATTTAACGCTTTAAAAACCAGTACCGAGTGACGATTTGTTGAACAGCTGCATAGCGGTTAACTTCCGGTTAAGGTTTTCGTTTGTTTTTTTATTGTTTATCCGTGTTTAATTAATGTTTGTTTGTCTTATATAACCTGTCTCAATTGATATTCATTGTTGCCGGTTACATAACAACTGTTCTTAATCAGACCCTGTCTATCCAGATAATTACATATACCATCTCTAAGAATACTTTCCATCAACTTACCCACCACTGACGTCAAACTCACAGGCTGATAATTGCTAGGTTCACACTTAAAACCTTTTTTAAACAATGGAACAACATGAGCAATATGCCAATCCTCCAGCACCATCCCCGTTTCTAATGATATTTGAAATATTTCTGTCAGAGCCCCTGCAATTTCCACACTAACTTCCCTCAAGGTCCTAGAGAATATCCTGTCAGGACCCGGAGACTTATCCACTTTTATATTCCTTGAAAGCGCTAGTACTTCCTCTTCTTTAATAATTATAGTTTCTATAACTACCCTACTTGTTTCCCTTACCTTACACAATTCAATATCCTTCTCCTTAGGCTCCGCACATAGCCGTCAACTCTGATTCTCTAAGGGATCAATTTTATTCCTCACTATCCTTTTGCTATTAATATAACTGTAGAAACCCTTTGGATTTATTTTCACCTTACTTGCCAAAGCAACTTCATATCTTCTTTTAGCTTTTCTAATTTCTTTAAGATTGTTTTTACATTCTTTATATTCCTCGAGCACCTCATTTACTCCAAGCTGCCTATATTTATTGTAGATCTCTCTCTTTTTCCGAACCAAGTTTCCGATATCTCTTGAAAACTATGGCTCTCTCAAACTTTTAACCTTTCCTTCCAACTTAACAGGAACATAAAGTTTCTGTACCCTCAGAATTTCACCTTTAAATGACCTCCATTTCTTTTTTGGCATCCATTAGTCTCATGAGACCATGGATTTGCGCGTTGGAAGGTTTCCAGAGCGCAGGCCTGGGCAAGGTTGTATGGAAGACCGGCAGTTGCCCATGTTGCAAGTCTCCCCTCTCCACGCCACTGATGTTGTCCAAGGGAAGGGCATTAGGACCCATACAGATTGGCACCGGTATCATCGTAAAGCAATGTGTGGTTAAGTGCCTTGCTCAAGGACACACACGCTGCCTTAGCCAAGGCTCGAACTAGCGACCTTCAATTCACTAGACGAACGCCTTAACCACTTGGCGATGTGCCACGTGCCAACCTACATTTCTATATTACATCCTTCCCATAAAACAAATTGTCCCAATCCACTCCTTCTAATTCCTTTCGCATCTCCTCGAAGTTATACTATTGTCCAGTAAAGTGATTACGATACGTGGTTATGGATGCTGCAGGGGAGGAACGAAGCCCGCCCTAAAGGGGAGAAGGAGTATGAGACTTGGGTTGAGCAGACCTCTCTGTTGCTGGATGAGGGGCAGTGCTCTGATGACGAAAAAAGACAGCGATAGGTTGAAAGGTTGAAGGGTCCGGCTGTTGACGTGGTGAGATCCGCAGAGACAGTGCTTTGCTACTTCTGAGGCCGACATGCAAGCGCCAGAAAAGGTGTTTGGCGCGACAGGAAGCCAATTGGAACTTATGACGGGGTTTCAGAACATGCTTCAGGAGAAGGCGGAGAAGCTTTCTGCCTACATTTTTCAGCTAGAGAGGCCGCTAAATTGTTTGCAGTGAAGAGGAGTCATTCAAACAGCCGGGGTGAATCAGTTAGCAATGGACCAAGTGGCGAAAGGTGCCCATTCACCAGACCTGATCAACTGGGGTTTCTGAATGTCTCGTAAGACGCGAACGCCCACCCCCCCACCCCCGTTTTGTCAAGCTGATCAGAAAAGTAAGAGAGGGGGAAAATGCGGTGGATGCGCGGGAGGCCTCCGCCGCAGAGTACAGTCCTTGGTAGTGGTCCTCTTGGGTGAGGTGACCACTGATAACCCACCCCAGGGGAGTGGTGAAGGAGCTTGTTGCAGAGTTTAGGACTGAGATGTCCTGGTTGTTATCAGCAGGTGTGCCCCCCACCCCCATACAAAAGAGCTCATAGACAGGCGGAACCGCTAAGGGGACGGATTACACAGAGGGCTGCATGTGGCCAGTGTCCCGCGAAGAGGGGAGCGACCGGCATTGTCTGTTACAACTGTGGTGAAGAGGGACACTTCAGGCGGGAGAGTGAATGACAGGAAATTCCTCGGAGAGTGAGACCCCGGGTACTTAAGCGGAGGGACCCAATGACGGAACGGCCTGGCATCTCGGGGGGAAAACGTTCCCAGCAATATATCCAGTAACACCCTAAAGCATAAAAACCTATTCCTGAAGGGTTAGTGGGGCCAAGCTCCAGTGGATCACTACGGATTGAGGGACCCATGCTAGACCCATACTTGACATCATGAAATTGCTTTGCAAACGATGTTATTAATGACTGGATAACAAATTATTTCAAAGTCATGAAGACATGATTATTTGTGGTGGGGGGGGGTGGAGAGTAGTGCCCTCGTTCACACCTTTACTGTTATGCTGTAGGTATTTCATGCAGCAACTCTGTAAAAGCTGTTTGTTCTGATTTCACCCTGTTTGGGTTATTGTTGAAGGTAAGCTATTGTTGAAGTTATTTCTTCAGTGGTTTGATCGAGGCGCGACTGTACAAGCGCGTGGACGTTAGCCAGTTAGAACAGCGAGGAGAGTTTAAAAGGAGACAGCTTTACAGAGCGGGTAATGTGTAGAGGGAGACAGAGTAGGAAGTCTTGGTTCAACGGGGCCTCGGCGATAACGGGTCCAGGCAAGGTAGTTTGCCCGTGTGGATTACGGGCAGGAAGAATGTGTGTGAGGCCGGAATTCTGTGCTAGGTGTCAGATGTGGGAAGTTCTGGACATTCGGAGCCTCCCAGACGGCCACATCTGCACCAGGTGCGTCGAGCTGCAGATCCTTAGGGACTGCATTAGGGGAATGGAGATACAGCTCGATGACCTTCGCCTGGGAGAGTGAGGAGGTGACAGATAGGAGCTATAGGCAGGTAGTCACACCGGGGCCTGGGGAGACAGACAAATGGGTAACAGTCAGGAGAGGGAAGGGCAAGAATCAGATGCTAGAGAGTACCCCTGTGGCTGGCCCCCTTAACAATAACTACTCCAGCTTGAGTAGTTGGTGGGGGGGGGGGGGGGCGGCCTACCTGGAGGAAGTAACAATGGCTGCGCCTCTGGCACAGAGTCTGGCCCTGTGGCTCAGAAGGATAGGAAAAGGGAGAGGATGACAGCAGTGATAGGGCACTCTATAGTTAGGGGGTCAGACAGGAGAATCTGTGGACGCAGGAAAGAAGTGCGGATGGTCGTTTGCCTTCCAGGTGCCAGGTCTGGGATGTTTCTGATTGCGTCAAGATATCCTAAAGTGGGAGGGAGAACAGCCAGAGGTCGTGGTACATATTGGTACCAATGACATAGGTAGGAAAAGGGAGGAGGTCCTGAAAACAGTCTACAGGGAGTTAGGAAGGAAGTTGAGAAGCAGGAAGACAAAAGTAGTAATCTTGGGATTACTGTCTGTGCCACGTGACAGTGAGTATAGGAATAGCGTGAGGTGGAGAATAAATGCGTGGCTGAGGGATTGGATCGGGGGCAGGGATTCAGATTTCTGGATCACTGGGACCTCTTTTCGGGCAGCTGTGACCTGTACAAAGAGGACGGGTTGCAGTTGTATCCCAGGGGGTCCAATATCTTGACAAGGAAGTTTGCTAAGGCTATTGGGGAAAGTTTAAGCTAGACTTGCTGGGGGCTGGGAACCAAACTGAAGAGACGGAGGAAGAGGCGATTGGCTCACAAATAGAGAAAGCTTGGAGACAGTGCGAGAGGGAGGATTGGCAGGTGATAGAAAAGGGACGAGCTCAGACCAATGGTTTAAGATGTGTCTATTTTAATGCATTATGAACAAAGCGGATGAGCTTAGAGCGTGGATCAGTATTTGGGGCTATGATGTTGTGGCCATTACAGAGACTTGGATGGCTCAGGGGCCGGAATGGTTACTTCGACTGTCAAGCTTTAGATGTTTCAGAAAGGACAGGGAGGGAGGCAAAAGAGGTTAGGGCGTTGCACTGTTGATCAGACACAGTGTCGCAGCTACAGAAAAGGAGGAATTCATGGAGGGATTGTCTACGGAGTCTCTGTGAGCAGAGGTTAGGAACAGGAAGGGGTCAATAACTTTACTGGGTGTTTATTATAGACCACCCAATAGTAACAGGGACATTGAGGAGCAGATAGGGAGACAGATTTTGGAAAGGTGTAATAATAACAGGGTTGTCGCGATGGATTTTAATTTACCAAATATCGATTGGCATTTCCGTAACGCAAGGGGTTTAGATGGGGTGGAATTTGTTAGGTGTGCTCAGGAAGGTTTCTTGAAACAATATGTATGTACGCCTACAAAACGAGAGGCTGTACTTGATCTGGTATTGGGGAATGAACCTAGTCAGGTGTCAGGTCTCTCAGTGGGAGAGCATTTTGGAGATAGTGAACACAATGCTATCTCCTTTACCATAGCATTGGAGAGGGATAGGAACAGACAAGTTAGGAAAGCGTTTAATTGGAGTAAGGGGAAATATGAGGCTATCAGGCAGGAACTTGGAAGCATAAATTAGGAACAGATGTTCTCATGGAAATGTATGGTAGAAATGTGGCAAATGTTCAGGGGATATTTGCATGGGGTTCTGCATAGATATGTTCCAATGAGACAGGGAAAGGATGGTATGGTACAGGAACCGTGGTGTACAAAGGCCATTGCAAATCTAGTCAAAAAGAAAAGAAAACCTCACGAAAGCTCAAAAAAACTAGGTAATGATAGAGATCTAGAAGATTATAAGGCTAGCAGGAAGGAGTTTAAGAATGAAATTAGGAGTGCCAGAAGGGACCATGAGAAAGCGAGCAGGATTAAGGAAAACCCCCATTCGATCCATCCTGTTTGTTTCAGATGGATTGCAAGCAACATTTGGAAGCTGGTGTGTGCTTTCACATTGACCGAGGGCCAACTCGTGTGTGACTGTGTTGATAAGCTCGAACTTGTGCACACTTGCCTGTTTAATTAGAACTAGACAACGGGGTGACCCGTTCGGGCACCCTTTGACAGAAGGGTAGTGCAGTCTGATGTGACCAGAATGAACATTACATTTTCCTGAATGCTATTGGTATCGCTTTGCTTTGGAAACTGAAGTCGAAAACCTCAGTTTATTAAAGAAAAACGACGTGCAGCAAAGCAAATATAGCTACTCCTCATTTAACGAAGGACACTTTTGATGGCATCATTTCTGGTTTATCTGCCACCCTTGAGCCTCTCGTTGTCATTCTGGAGATATGCAGCCCTTTCATCCCCCGTCTCTTCATCTCTTCTGCTGTTTGTTGCTTGGCTCTGACCCTGGAGACCCTGAACTATGCCTGCATTCTGTAAGTTAGCACATTTTAATTTGATTTAACTAAAAAAAAAAAGTGCCATTGTAATGCACCATTTATGCTCATTGGAGGTCACAAACAGACAGAACATGAGTTTTAGTAGTATATAGATAGACTGGCCCATTTCTTTTTGTTATTCTTTACTAACCCTTTAGTTAAGATTCATAAATATAATTTCTTTAATCGCATGAAGTGTACTGTTTGTTATTTCATGGCATTAATTTGTAACAGGGTATAAAACTACACAGCATCCACACTAACAGGGGGTTGGGGCTTGTGCCTCAGTTTCACATGGTTGGTGGGACCAGAGATTGTCTTTCCTAGACTTACACAGCCAAGGAAATCAGTGTTTCATAAGATGAAGTGATAAGATGCTCAACACCACCTCCTCTCCGGACACCCGTTCTTACCTGAACCTCCACTTCTCCCCCCACCAAAGAATTAAAGAAATCAGCAGGGACAGAGCATTGGCTGACTGGCAGGAGACAAAGTGTGGGAATAAAGGGAGCCTTCTCTGATTGTCTTCCAGTGGCTTTTGTTGTTCCACAGGTTGAGGAAAGCAAATGCAATAACAGCATTCATTTCAAGAGAACCAGAATTTAAAAGCAATGATGAAACGCTGCGCCTTGACATTGGTGAGGCCCCACTTGGAGCAAGTGTGGGCCCTTTATCTAAGAAAGAACGTGTTGGCATTGGAGAGCGTTCAAAGGGGGTTCACCAGAATGATTCCAGGATTGAAAGGCTTGTCATGTGATGTGCATTTGATTGCTCTGGGGCTCTACGTGACTTCTCTTGTCAGCCACGATTGCCTCGAACTCCCTTTAGAATACTTCACTGCCTTTGAGATACACCTATCCTCTGCCTTTTGCATTGGCCATTGCTGCCAAACTGTCATCCTGCTGGTTTCCCATTCCAATCAACTTACGCCAGCTCCTCTCTCCTGCCTCTGTCTTTTCTCCACTGTATTACTGATACTTTGGAAAAGGTGCAGAAGAGGTTCATAGTGATTTTGCCTGGATTAGAGCCATGAGCTACCGTGTAAAGAGGTCAGGTAAACTTGGCGTGTTTTCTCTGAAGCGGAGGTGGCTGTGGAGAGAATCGATAGAGCTTGAAAAGAATTATGTGAGGCAGATAGTAGATAGCTGACAATTTTATTCCCAGGTGTCTAATATCAGAGGGTATACATTGAGAGAGATGAAGAGAGGAAATTCTTTAGCCAGAGGGTGGTGCACCTGTGGAACTCACTGCCACAGAAGGCTCAGAGGTCAAATCAATGGGTATATTTAAAGCAGAGGTTGATCGGCACTTGATTAGGAAGGGTGTCAAAGGTTATGGGGAGAAGGAAGGAGAAAGAAACATGGAAAACATACAGCACAATTCAGGCCCTTCAGTCCACAATGCTGCGCCAAACATGTCCTTACCTTAGAACTACCTAGGCGACTCTATTTTTCTAAGCTCCATGTATCCACCCAGGAGTCTCTTAAAAGACCCTATCGTTTCCGCCTCCACCACTGCCACCCCATTCCACACACTCACCTCTGCGTTTAAAAAAAAAAAACTTACTCATGAACTTATCCTCTGTACCTACTTTCAAGCACCTTAAAAATATGTCCTCTCACGCTAGCCATTTCAGCCCTGGGAAAAAGCCTTTGACTATCCACACGATCAATGCCTGTCATTATCTTGTAGTCCTCTATCAGGTCACCTCTCATCCTCCGTCGCTCCAAGGAGAAAAGACCAAGTTCACTCAACCTATTCTCATAAGGCATGCTCCCCAATCCAGGCCACATCCTTGTAAGTCTCCTCTGCACCCTTTCGATGGTTTTCATGTCCTTCCTGTAGTGAGGTGACCAGAACTGAGCCCAGTACTCCAAGTGGGGTCTGATCAGGGTCCTATATAGCTGCAGCATTATCTGAGTTCCTAAACTCAATCCCACGATTGATGAAGGCCAATGTACCGTATGCCTTCTGAACCAAAGAGATAACCTGCGTAGCAGCTTTGAGTGTCCTATGGACTCGGACCCCAAGATCCCTCTGATCCTCCACACTGCCAAGAGTCTTACCATTAATACTATATTCTGCCATCATATTTGACCTACCAAAATGAACCACCTCACACTTATCTGGGTTGAACTCAGATGCCACATCTCAGCCCACTTTTGCATCCTATCAATATCCAGCTGTAACCACTGACAGCCCTCCACAATATCCACAACACCCCCAACATTTGTGTCATCAGCAAATTTACTAACCATCCTTCCACTTTCTCATCCAGGTCATTTATAAAAATCACAAAGAGTAGAGGTCCCAGAACAGATCCTAGAGGCATAGCACTGGTCACTGGCCTCCATGCAGAATATGACACACCTACAACTACCATTTGCCTTCTGTGGGCAAGTCAGTTCTGGATCTACAAAGCAATGTCCCCTTGGATCCCATGCCTCCTTACTTTCTTAATAAGCCTTGCATGGGGTACCTTATCAAATGCTTTGCTAAAATCCATATACCCTACATCTACAGCTCTACCTTAATTAATGAGTTTAGTCACAACCTCAAAAAATTCAATCAGGCTCGTAAGGCAAGACCTGCCTTTGACAAAGCCATGCTGAAGATTGTGAATCATATTATGCCTCTCCAATTGTTCATAAATCCTGCCTCTCAGGATCTTCTCCATCAACTTACCAACGACTGAAGTAAGACTCACTGATCTATAATTTCCTGGGCTTTCTCTACTCCCTTTCTTGAATAATGGAACAACATCTGCAACCCTCCAATCCTCTGGAACCTGTCCCATCCCAATTGATGATTCAAAGATCATTGCCAGAGGATCAGCAATCTCCTCCCTCGCCTCCCACAGTAGCCTGGGGTACATCCCGTCCGGTCCCGGTGACTTACCCAACTTGATGCTTTCCAAAGCTCCAGCACATCCTCTCCCTTAATATCTACATGCTCAAGCTTTTCAGTCTGCTGTAAGTCATCCCTACAATTGCCAAGATCCTCTTCCATAGTGAGTACTGAAACAAAGTATTCATTCAGTGCCTCTGCCGTCTCTTCCGGTTCCATAATCACTTTTCCACTGTCACACTTGATTGGTCCTATTCTGTGAAGTCTTATCCTCTTGCTCTTCACATACTTGTAGAATGCCTTGGGGGTTTCCTTAATACTGTCTGCCATGGCCTTCTCATGGCCCCTTCTGGCTCTCCTAATTTCATTCTTAAGCTCCTTCCTGTTAGCCTTATAATCTTCTAGATTCCTATCATTACCTAGTTTTTTGAACTTTTCGTAAGCTTTTCTTTACTTCTTGACTAGATTTACAACAGCCTTTGTAAACCACATGATGTACCCTACCATCCTTTCCATCTCATTGGAACGTACCTACGCAGAACTCCACACAAATATCCCCAGAACATTTGCCACATTTCTTCTGTACGTTTCCCTGAGAACATCTGTTTCCAATTTATGCTTCCAAGTTCCTGCCTGATAGCCTCATAATTCCCCTTACTCCAATTAAACGTTAACTTCTCTGTTCCTACACCTCTCCAATGCTATGGTAAAAGAGATAGAATTGTGATCACTATCTCCAAAATGCTCTCCCACTGTGAGACCTGACACCTGACCAGGTGCATTTCCCAATACCAGATCAAGTACAGCCTCTCCTCTTCTAGGCTTATCTAAAATTGTGTCAAGAAACCTTCCTGAACACACCTAACCTGACCCCATCTGAACCCCTTGCTCTCAGGAGATGCTGATCAATATTTGAAAAATTAAAATCTCCCACCACAACAACCCTGTTATTATCACTCCTTTCCAGAATCTGTCTCCCTATCTGCTCCTCGATGCCCCTGTTACTATTGGGTGGGTCTATAAAAAACACCCAGTAGTTATTGACCCCTTCCTATTTCAAAGTTCCACCCACAGAGACTCTGTAGACAACACCTCCACGACTTCCTCCTTTTCTGCGTGACACTATCTCTGATCAACAGTGCCACACTCCCAACTTTTTTCTCACCCACCTTGGCCTTTCTGAAACATCTAAAGCCTAGCACTTGAAGTAGCCATTTATAATACTCCTCGCATTAAAATAGACACATCTTAAACCATCGGTCTGAGCGTTTCCCTTCTCTATCAGTTGCCTGTCCTTCCTTTTGCATTGTCTCCAAGCTTTCTCTATTTCTGAGCCAACCTCCCTTTCCTCTGTCACTTCAGTTCCCCCCTGCCAGAATGGAGTGAAGAGGGAAAATAAAAGATACTAGGACAGGTACATGGGGAGATGGATCAAGCACAGGCAGCTGGGACAGACTCAGGAGGGGGTTCTTGGCTGGCATGGAGCAGCAGGGCCCATCACCAGTTTGTTTTCCGGTCTCAGATGTTCATTGAAACCATTTTGCATCAGTACATGTTTTACAAACAATACATTCCAAAGTAAATTTCTTATCAAAGTACATTAGCCATATACTTGTACAGTACTATTGAACGATTCATTTTCTTCTAGGCATGGCAACTCAATGCTTACCCCCAGCCTGGGGGAGGGGGGAGGGAGGAGAATGGGGCCAATTCTGGGGGGGGATGGGGCCAATTCTGGAGGGGAAGCGTGTGTCTGGGACCTGGTGTGGGAGCCCTATCTCCATCCCCTCTCCCATTCCCTCAATCCCCTTCTCCCTCCCTCCCCTCCACTATCTCCCCAACTGCATGTTAGTGTGCACACATCACTGATAGCCCCTTCCCCCAATGCACTCACTGTTGCACACATCCTAAACCTCGCAGGCTCTAATGACCCTAAAAAGTTATGCCCTCCTTCCTACACCAACTCCTTAGCCACATGGTTACCAGTATAATCTTCCTATATCTGGTCGCACTGGCATGTGGCACGGGTAGCAATCCAGAGCTCTCAACCCCAGAGATCCTCCCCTAAACCCTAGCACCTAACTCCCTTTGCAGAACCTCATCACTCATCCTAACCATGTCATCAGTACCAGCATGCAGCACGACCTTTGGCTATTCACCTTCCCAGTTAAGAATTCTGTGGATTCAATTCAAGGTGTCCCAGATTCTGGTATCCAGGAGGCAACATACCATCTGGGAAAGAGGTTCATCCCACTGTCCTGCCTGGAATTTCTACTGTTCTAAATGAGCGAAGCGAGAGGGGAATAAAACTTCACCTACAGCTCTTTTTTTGTCTTCTCTAACTGAAGCCTCTCCTCACTGAAAACTCGAAGAGATTCTGATCTTTCCGACTGGCATCTGGTCAAAGCTTGGGAGTGTGACACGTTCAGATTTCTGAGTGAATCCCTTCCCACATTCAGAGCAGGTGAAGGGCCTCTCCCCAGTGTGAATTCAGTGGTGCACAGGGGAGGGTGACTGAGTGAATCACTTCCCACATTCAGCGCGGGTGAAGGGCCTCTTTCCAGTGTGAACTCTGTAGTGAGACAAAAGGCTGGATGATTGAGTGAATGCCTTTCCACATTCAGAACAAGTGTACGGCCTCTCCCCAGTGTGAACCCGCTGGTGCCTCTGTAGTGTGGATGAGAGCGTGAATCCCTTTCCACATACAGAACAGATGAATGGCCTCTCCCCTGTGTGAACTAACTGGTGTGTCAGTAGGTGAGATGACCGAGTGAACCCCTTCCCACATTCAGAGCAGGTGAATGGCCTCTCCCCAGTGTGAACCAACTGATGTTTCCTTAGTGTGGATGAGTGAGTGAATCCCTTCCCACAGTCTGAGCAGGTGAATGGCCTCTCACCAGTGTGAACCAACTGGTGTACCAGTAGGTGAGATGACCGAGTGAATCCCTTCCCACATACAGAGCAGGTGAACGGTTTCTCCCCAGTGTGAACTCGCTGATGTACTTTCAAGTCAGATGACCGAGTGAATTCCTTCCCACAATCTGAGCAGGTGAACGGTTTCTCCCCAGTGTGAACTCGTTGATGTTCCTTCATTTGGAATGACTGAGTAAATCCTTTCCCACATTCAGAGCAGGTAAATGGCCTCTCCCCTGTGTGAGCTCGATGATGTCTCTGTAGCGTGGATGAGTGTGTGAAGGCCTTTCCACAGTCCGAGCAGGTGAATGGCTTCTCCCCGGTGTGAACTCGACGGTGTCTCTGTAATGCATGTGAGTCTGTGAATGCCTTCTCACATTCAGAACAGGTGAACAGCCTCTCCCCAGTGTGAACTCGCTGATGTGCATTCAGTTGAGACGACCGAGCGAATGCCTTCTCGCAGTCTGAGCAAGTGAATGGTTTCTCCCCAGTGTGAACTCGCTGATGTACTTTGAGGTCAGATGACCGAGTGAATTCCTTCCCACAGTCTGAGCAGGTGAATGGCATCTTCTCAGAGTGCATTTGTAGAGGTTTGTTCAATTGAGATGACTGAGTTAATCCTTTTCCACATTCAGAGCAGGTGAACGGCCTCGCATCAGTGTGTGAGCAGGTTATCGTACTCTCACTGGTGAATTTTCTATTATCATTACCATCGATAACAGAATGAATTGTTTCCCACAGTCAGAACAGGTGGAGTATCTCACTAAGATGTGAACTTGCTGATGTATCTTCAGGCTGGATGACTGAGAAGATTGCCTCCCACACAGAGCAGGTGAATGGCTTTTCCCCACTCTAAACTCACTGGCGTGTCTATGGGCAGGCTGTGTAACTCTCTTCCCACACAGAGAAGTGGAATGATACCTCACTGTGACCAATTTTCGGGCAATTCTGGAAGTCAGATGTCAGACGTCTTTAATCCCTCGCACAATCAACGCAGTTGAAGAACTGATCTCTAATGAATAACAGAGAACTACATTTCAGACACAAAGTACATTTCCAGCTGGAATGAGATATTCTTCATCTCCAAGGATCGACAAATTATATATATCAGTTTTGCAAGGAAATATCTGGTCACTCCTTAAATATCCGGATAGAGTCAGCAAAACTGATGTGTCATTGCGTTTGGGACTCCCATACACAAATTTTCTGCTACTTCTAACCTGCAAAAATATTTACAAAAGACATCAAAGGGTGAAAGACAATATTTCAGGTGAGATTTTCGTCTGCTGTGAGCTCGGACAGCACATTGCTACAAAGTTCAACTCCAGTTGGAAGAACTCATCTTCTAACTGGGCACCGATCAGGCATCCTGACTGACCATCAAATTCTCTGACTGTATCCCTGTCTGTATCAGAATGGGACATTTCTGCCCTTCATCAATCTGTGACATGGCTCAGTTTGCCTCTCTCCATTAGTATTATTTCAATTTCTAGCCACGTCCCACAGCTCCACAAAGAGCACTTGTGAATATACGACTGATGCTGGAGATGTTCTAATCACTCTAATCCCCGCCCAACAGGTGACTGACAGTGTGAACTCACCGATGGGAATGCCAATGAATGTGACGGGGAGGGCAGTAAGCTACAGGTCACTTGTTATCCAGGACAAAAGGTGTTTGTTAGCATTATGTACCCAGACAGAATGGCACAAAACAAGTTCTCATAGGTAGAAAGGTCCAGAACAAGAGGAGGTGGAATAAAGGTGATTTTCTAAGAATTAAAGCCGATGGAAAGATTTTTTTTTAAATGCAGCACGAAGTGACATTTTCATTGACTGGAACGTAGAATGTCCATCCAAGCTTAACTGGGATTTATATTTATTTCCAAGTTCCTAATCATTCGATTTAGAGAGACGGAGGTCGGCAGTGTTTGGGACATCCATCCGCTCCCATTTCCTCCATCTGTGCTTCCAAATGCCCCAAGGACTGGCAGGGAAAACACCAGTGTCACCCGTGGCGGCCTCTTTACCCAGAAATCCCCACGACCGAGAAACCTGTCTACCTGTCACTCAAGGAAAGCTCTCCAGGGTCTGGGTATAGATTGTGGGGCTGAGAGAGAGGGAAAGGACCAGGACTGTCCCATCAAGCAGGACCACAGCGTGTCCAGAGATCATAGTATCTGTCTCTCAGTCGTGGCTCCGATGCCAGAGCTGAAAGGCACCAGAGCCTGGAGTCCCACTCCTACCCGCGGCAAATGATTCTGAGCCTCTAATCCACTGAATGCATACGTATTTGATCACCTAGTCACTGGCAATGAATTCTGAAAACGGAGATTTCTGGATAAACTGTCAGCAATCACTGGTTCCCCTGTGTTATGTGGTTCAAAATCAGTCAACGTTTGTCAGTAGAACTCTCAGCAGCTACTTTAACGCAACAAGCTGCAGAAACAATGAACTCGATATCGAAAGGTATTCTGTGTGTCAATTGTCAACGTACAACCCTCTTACAAAAGCAGATAGCACACGAGATTCTGCAGATGCTGGAAACAGAGTATCATACACAACTGCAGATCAGGCAACATCTAAGCAGAGGAATAAACAGTCGAGACATAGTGAAAGGTCTCACTCGAAACATCGACTGTTGATTTCTCTCCATAGGTGTTGCCTAACCTGCTGAACTCCTTGAGCATTTTGCAGAAGTAAACAACATTTTTTTTCTCCCCAATCAGTTTCCAAATGCAGCTAACCTTTTATTTGTATTGATTGGCCTCGACAGGGTGGATGTGAAGAGGATGCATCCTATAGTGGGGGAGTCCAAGACCAGAAGACGCAGGCACAAACACAGAACCGAGAGGCATCCTTTGAAAGTGTATTCTGAGGAGGAATTTTATTAGCCAGGCCGTAGTGAATCTGAGGTATTCATTGCTACAGGCAGCTGTGGAGGCCAGGTCACTGGGTATATTTAAGTTAGAGGTTGTTAGATTCTTGTTTAGTCAGCACTTGAAGGGGAACGATGTAGGGTTAGAGGGATTTACAGAGATAGTGAGGAGTGTACGGATCAGACAGGTTTATAGAAATAGGGAGGGGTGTGCTGCAGACAGGTTTCCACAGATGCCAACAGTTTTGGGTTCAGAAGGGGTTACGGAGACGCAGAGTAGTGTCGGGATAAGAAGGGATTTCACAGACTGAATGGTGTTGGGGTCAAGAGAGGTTTATAAAAATGAGGAGGGGTATACAGGTTGGAACAATTTACAGAGATGGGGGTGTAGGGGCGGATGTTGTTTCCAGAGATAGGGAGGCGTGTAGGGGTTTACAGAGATGAGGAGGGGTTTACAAGATGGGGAGGATGTAGTGGTTGGAAGAATTTACAGAGATGGAGGGGATGTAGAGGTTGGTGGTGTTTACAGGGATAGGGAGGGTGCCAGGGTTGGAGGGGTTTAAGGGATGGAGGAGGGTGTAGGGATTGGGATTTACAGAGGGGGAGGGGTTGGAGGGGTGGGGATAGGTTTGGGGGATGCAGTGGGTGGAGCTGTTTACAGAGAGAGGGAAGCTTGTCGGGTTGTTGGTGTTTACAGAAATGGGGAGGGGTATAGGAGTCAGAAGGGTTTACAGTGAGGGGTAGGGGTGTAGTGGTTGGAGGAGTTTACAGAAATGGGAAAGGGTGTAGGGTCAGAAAGGTTTTCGCAGATGCCAGGGGTTATGGGTTCAGAAGGACTTACAGAGATGTAGAGTAGTGCAGGGGTTAAAAGGGATTTCATGGATGGTGAGTGGAGAGGTTGGGGTCAAAAGAGGTTTACAGATATGGGGAGGGGTGTACTGACTGGACGAATTTACAGAGATATGTGGTTTACGAGATGGAGAGGGTGCAGTGATTGGAGGAATTAACAGAGATGGGGGGTGTAGAGGTTGGTGGTGTTTACAGAGATGAGGGTGTAGGGGTTTGAGGAGTTTACAGAGATTTGGAGGGGTGTAGGGGTTTATAGTGATGGGGGGTGTAGAGGTTGGTGGTGTTTACAGAGATGAGGGTGTAGGGGTTTGAGGAGTTTACAGAGATTTGGAAGGGTGTAGGGGTTTACAGTGATGGGAGGGGTGTAGTGGTCGGAGAGGGTAACAGAGATGAGGAGTGGTTTACAAGATGGGGAGAGTGGAGTGGTTGGAGGAATGTACAGAGATGGGTTTGCAGGGGCTGGTGGTGTTAACAGATGTTACACCGTGGTAAAGGTTTCACTGTTAAAGTAATGATCTTTCCGCAGAAGCAGTGATTGGTTTATGGTTAGAGATAATGGGAGCTTTGGAATGTGAGCTGTCCAATGAAGGGAGTGTGTTTTTCATATTGCAACTTGACACCAGTGTGAGTGGGGTCTTTTGTTCAGTGAGAGATGAAGGGAGAAGACGCCGTACAGAAGAGATCATAGGACTCAACCCGGAGTGGAGCCGTGATTCGATGAAGCTCGGGGAGATTGAAGGAGGATCGGTGAAGGGGAAAACTGTGAGCTCCAACTTGTGCACATTAGTCTGTTTCATTAAAATGGGCCCTTTTCTTTTTTTTTGCTTTACTGGTCAAATTAAGAATTATAATTAAGAGCGTGTAAGTCAGATTGTGAGGCAGTGGAACTGTTTAAAAGAGAGAAGATTGCGAAGGTTGGTTATTTCTTCGGCAGTTGAACGGGGCACGACTGCGCAAGTGCGTGTAAGTCGGACCGTGAGGCAGCGGGAGTGTTTAAAAGAGAGAAGGTTAACAGAGCGGGCAACGTTGTAGCGGAGTAGGGGAGACAGAGTAAGAAGGCTTTGGCTCCAGAGGCTTTGGCGAGCAGAGGCTGAGGAAGAGCTTCACTCCAAGTGAGGTAAGGCTGGGTAAGTTCCATTAATAAATCAATTACCTAAGAGTAGGTAATGGAGGCAGCAGTTAGGGCAGTTCAGTGCTCGTTTGCAGTATGTGGGAATCATACAATCATCCCTGATGACTACACCTATAAAAGGTACATCCAGCTGCAGCTCCTGAGTTAGGGAACTGGAGCTGGAGCTGGATGAACTTCGGATCATTCCAGAGGCAGAGGCAGAAATAAACGGGAGTTACAGGAAGATGGTCACCCCTAAGAGTCAGGAGACAGGTAGCTGGGTGACTGTCAGGAAAGGGAAGGGGAATAGACAGAATGAGCAGAGCACCCCTGTGGCCGTTCCCACGAATAATAAGTACACCGTTTTGGATACTGTTGATGGGGACGGCCTACCAGGGACAAGTTGCAGTGGTTACGTCTCTGGCACCGAGACGGGACCCTCAGCTCAGAAGGGAAGCAGGGAAAAGAGGAGAGCAGTAGTGATAGGGAATTCGACAGTTAGGGGGACAGGTAAGAGGTTCTGTGGAAGAGATTGAGAATCCCGGATGGTCTGTTGCCTCCCTGGTGCCAGGGTCCGCGATATCTTGGATCATGTTCTCAGTATTCTCAAGATGGAGGGTGAGCAGCCGGATGTCGTGGTCCATGTAGGGACCAATGACGTGGGTAGGAAGAGTGAGGAGGTCCTGAAAGGTGAGTTTAAGGAGTTAGGCGCCAAGTTAAAGGACAGGACCTCCAGGATAGCAATCTCAGGATTGCTACCAGTGCCACGTGCAAGCAGGTTTAGAAATAGTAAGATAGCGCAGATCAACAAGTGGCTGAAGACATGGTGCAGAAGGGAGGGCTTCAGATTTATAGATACTTGAGCAGTTTTCCAGGGAAGGTGGGACCTGTTCCGGCGGGACAGTTTACATCTGAACTGGAGGGGGACAAATATTCTTGCAGGTAGGTTTGCTAGAGAGGCTCCAGTGGATTTAAACCAGATACAAGGGGGGAGGGGAACCAGAGTGTAGGAACAGATGTAGGGGAGAAGGAAGAAAAAGAAAATAGTAAAGTTGTTTGCACCATTAAGTGATAAACAGAGTAAGAGATGGAAAATTTCTTAAATGCATTTATTTTAATGCAAGGAGCATTATAAGAAAGGTGGATGAGCTTTGAGCATGGATTCATACCTGGAAGTATGATGCTGTAGCTATTGGTGAAACATGGATGCAGGAGGGATGTGATTGGCAACTAAATATTCCTGGAATTCATTGCTTCTGGTGTGATAGAATCGGAGGGACAAGAGGGGGAGGTGTTACATTGCTTGACAGAGAAAATATTACAGTGGTGCTCTGACAGGATAGATTAGAGTGCCCATCTAGGGAGGCTATTTGGGTGGAACTGAGGAATGGGAAAGGTGTAGTAACGCTTATAGGGGTGTATTATAGACTACCTAATGGGGAGCGAGAAGTGGAGGAGCAAATTTGTAAGGAGATAGCAGATACTTGTCGTAAGCACAAGGTTGTGATTGTGGGAGATTTTAATTTTCCACATATAGACTGGGAAGCCCATACTGTAAAAGGGCTGAATGGGTTGGAGTTTGTAAAATGTGTGCAGGATAGTTCTTTGCAGCAATACACAGAGGTACCAACTAGAGAAAGGGCAGTGTTGGATCTCCTGTTAGGGAATGAGATAGGTCAGGTGACGGAGGTTTGTGTTGGGGAGCACTTTGGGTCCAGTGATCACAATGCCATTAGTTTCCATATAATTATGGAGAAGAATAGGTCTGGACCCAAGGTTGAGATTTTTGATTGGAGAAAGGCTAAATCTGAGGAGATGCAAAAGGATTTAGAAGGAGTGGATTGGGACAATTTGTTTTATGGGAAGAATGTAATAGAGAAATGGAGGTCATTTAAAGGTGAAATTTTGAGGATACAGAAAATTTATGTTCCTGTTAGGTTGAAAGGAAAGTTTAAAAGTTTGAGAGAGTCATGGTTTTCAAGGGATATTGGAAACTTGGTTCGGAAAAAGAGAGATATCTACAATAAATATAGGCAGCATGGAGTAAATCAGGTGCTCGAGGAATATAAAGAATGTAAAAAGAATCTTAAGTAAGAAATTAGAAAAGCTAAAAGGAGATATGAGGTAGCTTTGGCAAGTAAGGTGAAATAAATCCAAAGGGTTTCTACAGTTATATTAATAGCAAAAGGATAGTGAGGAATAGAATTGGTCCCTCAGAGAATCAGAGTGGACAGCTATGTGTGGAGCCAAAAGAGATTGGGGAGATTTTGAACAATTTCTTTTCTCTGGTATTCACTAAAGAGAAGGATATTGAATTGTGTACGGTAGGGGAAACAGGTAGGGAAGTTATGGAAACTATGATGATTAAAGAAGAGGAAGTACTTGCGCTTTTAAGGAATATAAAAGTGGATAAGCCTCTGGGTCCTGACAGGACATTCCCTAGCACCTTGAGGGAAATAAGTGTAGAAATAGCAGGGGCTCTGACAGAAATATTTCAAATGTCATTAGAAACGGGGATGGTGCTGGAGGATTGGCGTATTGCCCATGTTGTTCCATTGTTTAAAATGGGTTCTAAGAGTAAATCTAGCAATTATCGGCCTGCGAATTCGACGTCAGTGGTGGGTAAATTGATGGAAAGTATTCTTAGAGATGGTGTATATATAATCATCTGGATAGGCAGGGTCTGATTAGGAACAGTCAACATGGATTTGTGTGTAGAAGGTTATGTTTGACAAATCTTATTGAATTTTTTGAAGAGACTACTAGGAAAGTTGATGAGGGTAAAGCGGTGGATGTTGTCTATATGGACTTCAGTAAGGCCTTTGACAAGGATCCACACGGAAGGTTAGTTAGGAGGGTTCAATCGTTAGGTATTAATATTGAACACTTTCAGTCCAGTATTTATTGCTTTCTGTTTTAACTGCACCACACCTCTATTGCCCTGTAACTCAACCCACTGGCTGTGATTATGCCTCGTCTCCTGCCTGTCCTTTCTATCATCTCTGGTGCATGCCATCTCTGATTTATTTCTGTTTTCCCCTTTCTCAGCCCTATCACTCTGGTTCCCATCCCCCTGCCAAATTAGTTTAAACCCTCCCTGATAGCTATATTAAACCTTCCTGTTAGGATATTGGACCCCTTTGGGTTCAGGTGTAACCCGTCCTTTTTGTACAGGTTGTACCTCCCCCAGAAGAGGCCCCAAAGATCCAGGAACCCGAAGCCCTGCCCCCTACATCAGTCTCTCAGCCACGCTTATATCCTGACCTCAGCAAAACTGGATGTCCCAGGTCATTGGTGGTTGGCGGCGTTGTCTGTCTATAATTTCAGCCTGAAGTACCGGCTGGGAAGTAGGAACATTGATGCTGATGCTTTGTCCCAACGTGTGCACAAAGGGCTGGACAGGGACGGAGAGTGGGAGAGCGTTCCTGCCCCAGGAGTGAAAGCCATGTGTCAGTTTTCCATCACGGTGAAGATGGAGGAAAAGCTGGAGATGGTAGATCAAGCGGGAGCTTGTGATGGTGCCATTCCACAAGCTTACTGTAGCCTGCCCACTCTGAAGACAATCCAGTTAACAGAATTGAGTCCTGGGGAAGTGGCAGCTGCTCAGTGAGATGACACGGGCATTGGTACCATTTGGTCAGCGGTCGAAAAAAAGGGACAAGGCCCAAGCGGAGAAGGCAAAACACACTGCGGTGCTCCCATTACTGAGAGAATGGCCCAGATTGGAGTTGAGGAACCAGATCCCATACCAGGTCACATCACGTCTGGACTGGCCTCAGCATTCCCAGCTGGTTCTGCCGGAGAAGTACTGGAGAATAGGAGCATTGTGCTGAAGTCACTTCATGATGATTCTGGCCACTTGGGTGTTGAAAAGACCTATGGTTTGCTCAGAGATCTGTTCTACTGGCCCGAAATGAAGCTGGAGGTCAAAGAGTACAGCAAGTCATGCATTCGATACATACGGAGGAAGACGCTGTCTACAAGGGCCACTCAATTGTTCCACTTGCAGAGTGCAGGCCCCCTGGACCTGGTGTGTATGGATTTCCTGTCAATAGAGCCAGATGCCAGCAACATGGCAAATGTCTTAGTCATCACGGATCACTACACTACACCAGATATGCACAGGCTTTTCCTACCAAGGATTAGAGGGTGTCCACAGTGGCCAAAGTAGGGACGGAATTTTTTAGTGTCGGCTCATACATGAGTTACTGAGCATGCTTGGAGTCGAGAAGTCAAGTACTACGCCTTATCACCCGCAGGGTGATCCCCAGCCCGAGAGGTTTAACCGGACCTTGCTAGACATGCTTGGAACCTTGGAAATCGGCAAGAACAACAAGTGGAGTTCACATATTATATATCTGGTCCTCTGCTACAACTGTGCACGAAATGAAGCTACCAGGTACTTGCCGTATTATCTGATGTTTGGGTGCGAGGCGAGGTTACCCATTGTTTTGGGACTGGCAAGAAAGGCCTGCCACGGGACACTTATCTGAAGTATGCGCCTGATATGAGAAAGGAGCTGAAAAAGGCTTATGAATTAGCTGAGGTCGCAGCTGCCAAGGTGAATCAAGGAAATAAGTGGAGTTATAATGAAAAGGTTAGGTTCTCCCAACTCATGCCGGAGACCAAGTCTTCCTGAGGAATTTGGGGCTATCTGGGGACCAGTGGACAGCTACGCCCTATGTAGTGGAGAGTCAGATGCCAAACGTACCAGTTTTCTGGGTGAAACCAGAAGATGGGAATGGGCCTGTCAAGATTCTCCATCAGAACCACATTCTGCCTCTCAGACAAGAGGTGCAGGTTGACCTAGAGCCCGACCTGGAGCCTACACCTAGTAGGAGGACTTTGCAGTGCTGCAGAGTGACTCAAGACCAACAGCAGGAGAGATTAGACTGGACCCCACCCCTCAAAAGGATATGGGCTCAGAGGATGAAGAAATGGGGTTATGGTATATGCTCCCTTTTACTAACTCCCCACTGATTGACAAAGAGATTCCCAACCTCACACTGAATCAGGTGAAATCGGCAGGACTATCTGTGGACAATCTGGGTTTCAGTAGGACCATGAAGAGGATGAAGCGGGGCTCTGTTAAGTGGAAGAGGGGTCAAAGTTGCAGGAGGGTACGAGTGATAGACAATAGACAATAGGTGCAGGAGTAGGCCATTCTGCCCTTTGAGCCAGCACCGTCGTTCACTGTGATCATGGCTGATCATCCACAATCAGTACCCTGCTCCTGCCTTCTCCCCATATCCCTTGACTCCGCTACCTTTAAGAGCTCTAACTAACTCTTTCTTGAAAGAATCCAGAGAATTGGCCTCCACTGCCTTCTGAGGCAGAGCATTCCACAGATCCACAACCCTCTGTGTGAAAAAGTTTTTCCTCAACTCCATTCTAAATGGTCTACCCATTATTCTTAAACCTTGGTCTCTGGTTCTGGACTCCCCCAACATTGGGAACATGTTTCCTGCCTGTAGCGTGTCCGATCCCTTAATAATCTTATATGTTTCAATCAGATCCCCTCTCATCCTTCTAAATTCCAGTGTATACAAGCCCAGTCACTTCAATCTTTCAACATATGACATTCCCGCCATTCCTGGAATTAACCCAGTGAACCTACGCTGCACTCCCTCCATGGCAAGAATGTCCTTCCTCAAATTTGGAGACCAAAACTGCACACAATAGTCCAGGTGTGGTCTCACCAGGGCCCTGTACAACTGCAGAAGGACCTCTTTGCTCCTATACTCAACTCCCCTTGTTATGAAGGTCAACATACCATTAGTCTTCTTCAATGCCTGCTGTACTTGCATGCTTACATGAGGGTCACCAGGATGCTACCTGGATCACAGTCCTGAGCTACTGTGCAAGGAGAGTTCAGACAAACCTGGGTTGTTTTCTCTGGAGTGGAGGAGGCTGAGGGGAGATCTGATTGAGCTTGATTTGCATTACGAGATACAAATATAGAAGACTGCTGGCATTTTTATCCCCATGTCAAGACGTCTCGTGCACATAGAGGAACCTGTGGAATTCATTCCCACGGACGGTTCAAAGACGAAATCATTGGAGATATTGAAAACAGAGGTTGATCGGTGTTTGATTCATGAGGAGGAAGAACAACGGTGATTTTCTCAAGAACTAAAGCTGAAGGGAGGATTTTGCTTCCCCCCCCCCCCATGCTGCACTAATTAACATTTTCATTAATTGGAAGGTAAACTCGTCATCCGAGATTAACTGAGACTATATTTCTGTTCCGAGATCCTAATGCTTGGATTTATACAGCTGGAGGTGCCACATAAAAGTCCTATCCATAAGATAAGGAAGCATAGAGATGGGGGTGATGTTTTAGCATGGATAGAGGATTGGCTAACTAACAGAAAGCAGAGAGTTGGGATAGATGGGTGTACCTCTGGCTGGCAATCAGTGGTGAGCAGTGTGCTGCAGGGGTCAGTGCTGGGCCCACAGCAGTACATGATATACATTAATAATCTGAAAGAGGGGACCAAGTGTAGTGTATCTAAGTCTGCTGATGATGCTAAATTGAGTGGAAAAGCAAATTGTGCAGAAGGCACAGAGATGTAGATAAGTGAGTGGGCAAGGATCTGGCAGATAGAGTACAGTGTTGGTAAATGTGAGGTCATCCACAATGGAAGGAAAGGTGGAAGAGCAGAGTATTATTTAAACGGTAAAAAATATTGCAGCATGCTGCTGTGCAGAGGGACTTGGAAGTGCTTGTGCATGAATCAGAAAAGGTTGGCTTGCAGGTGCAGCAGGCAGTCAAGATGCCAAATAAAATGTTGGCCTTCATTGCTAGAAAAATTGATTTTAAGAGCAGAGAGGTCATGCTGCAACTGTACAGGGTACTGCTGAGGCTGCATCTGGAGTACTGCATGCAGTTCTGGTCCCCTTACTTGAGTAAGGATATACTGGCTTTGGAGGCAGTGCAGAGGAGGTTCACCAGGTTGCTTCTAGAGCTGAGGAGGTTAGACCATGAGTCACCTGGGTCTGTTCTCACTGGAATTCAGAAGAATGAGAGGAGATCTTATAGAAGCATATAAAATTATGAAAGGGATATATAAGATAGAGGCAGGAAAGTTGTTTCCTCTGGTAGGTGAGACTAGAACTAGGGGACGTAGCCTTAAGATTCTGGATGGAGATGAGGAGGAACTGCTTTTCCCACAGAGTAGTGACTCCATGGAATTCTCTTCCATATTTAACACAAGGTTGAATAGATTTTTGCATTGTAGGAGGGTTATGGGGAAAAGGTAGGAAGATGGAAATGAATCCATGGCCAGATCAGCCATGTTATTTTTGAATGGCGGAGCAGGCTCGACGGGCCAGATGGCCTACTCCTGCTCCTATTTCTTACTTTCTTATGAGCTCGACAGTGTTTATGAGATCTATCCGTTTCTATTTCCTCCGCCCGTGCTTCCAACCGCCCCAAGTACTGGCGGGGAAAACGCTGGCAATTTCATCTATGGCTGCCTTTCTACCCAGAAGACATCACGAACAAGAAATACATCTGTCACCCCAGGACCCAGCGATGCGCATGCGCCGCTGAAATGGTGCCAGCACCTTGGTTCATCAGCGGAAAGCCCCCCCCAGGGCCCGGGTACGAATCGTGGGGCTGAGAGAGAGGGAAAGGACCGGAACCCACAGGGTGCAAGACCGCAGTGGGGCTGGCGATCACAAAGTGCCGCAAATCTCTGTCGCGTTCGGATGTCAGTGTGACTTATCCTCCACCCGGAGCTCCCCTCCTACCTGCGGCCGATCCTTCCGAGCCTCTCGTCGACTGAGCGCATGCGTGATATCCGGGAACAAGCCGGGATCCTTACGCATGCGTATTTGTTTGCCTGGTCACGGACGGCGAAGCGCAGAGGTTTCTGCGTAACGTGCGGTAATCATCTGTGTGGCGTTTACACAGCAAGCTATCACAAACAATGCACTCAAAATTAACAGGTATTCCGTGTGTCAAGTGTCAAAGTACAATGCAGGTAGATAAGATACGAGATTCTGCAGATGTTGGAAAAAGATCATCATCAGAATCAGTTTTATTATCACCGGCATGTGACGTGAAATTTGTTAACTTAGCAGCAGCAGTTCAATGCAATACATAATCTAGAAGAGAAAAAAATAATAAATCAATCAATTACGGTATACGTATATTGAATAGATTAAAAACGTGCAAAAAAATCCCGGAATACTGTATATTAAAAAAGTGAGGTACCTGTAGTGTCCAAGGGTTTAATGTCCATTTAGGAATAAGATGGAGGAGGGGAAGAAGCTGTTCCTGAATCGCTGAGTGTGTGTTTTCAGGCTCCTGTACCTCCTCCCTGATGGCAGAGGGGAAGAAGCTGTTTCTGAATCGCTGAGTGTGTGTCTTCAGGCTTCTGTACCTCCTACCTCATGATAACAGTGAGAAAAGGGCATGCCCTGGGTGCCGGAGGTCCTTAATACTGGACGCTGCTTTTCTGAGACACCACTCCCTGAAGATGTCCTGGGTATTTTGTAGGCTAGTACTTTGGAATTGACTAGATTTACAACCCTCTGCAGCTTCTTTTGGTCCTGTGCAGTAGAGTCAGAATGCTCTCCACAGTACATCTATAGAAATTTTTAGTGTATTTGTTGACATGCCAAATCTGTTCAAACCCCTAATGAATATAGCCGCTGTCTTGCCTTCTTTATAACTACTTCGATATGTTGGGAGCAGGTTAAATCTTCACAGATCTTGACATCCAGGAACTTGAAACATCATGGACAAGGTGCTGGGTCAACTCATCAGATCAAGCAACATCTTAGCAGAGGAATAAAGACTAGTATGGTGAAGGGTCTCAGTTGAAACATTGACTGTTTATTCCTCTCCATAGACGCTGCCTGACCCACTGAGTTCTTCCAACACTTTACAGAAATAAGCAATACTTTTCAGTGGATTCGTTTCCAAATCTTGCCGATCTTTCATTTGGATTGTACTGAAGAAGAGCATTTGATTGCTCTGGGCTTGTACTCAGTAGCATTCAAATAAAACGTGGGGTGACCTCATTGAAACCTGTTGAGTGGCTAAAGGTCTTGATAGAGTGGATGCAGAGATGATGTTTCCTATGGCAGGAGTCTAAGCCCAGAGGACACAGCCTCAGAATAGAGGGGCATCCTTTTAGATCATAGGAGAGGATGAATTCCTTCAGCCAGAGCGTGGAATTTCTTGCTATGGATGGCTGTGGAGGTCAAGTAGTTGCATTTATTTCAGGCAGAGATTGACAGATTCTTGATTAGTCAGGGCATGAAGGGATACAGGGAGGCAGGAGATTAGGGTTGAGAGGGAAATTGGATCAGCTATGATGAAATGGTGGAGCAGATTCATTGGGCCAAATGGCCTAATTCTGCTCCTATACCTTATTGTTTTATGGCCTTATGGTATCCCCATCCTCCTCCTCCCCATAAACTCTTGCCCCTACGTCTTGATGGAGCTCCAAAGCCCTGAGTTGTGTGGGGCCTCCTTTTGGTTACTGACCCTGCTCCATCAAAGATTTACCCACCATTCTGCAGTCAGACTTTAGAATGGTGGATTAAACAACTGGGCTGAGTGAGGCATGGGCCTTTGAAATCAGTGAAAATGACCCAAAGTGTTGAGAAGAGCAGAGAAGAAAGACTTTAGCCACATATAACACCCGTCGAGCCCTGAGGATCGAGAAATTGATTGGGACAAAACCACAGTGAGCTCATCGTCTAGTTTAGTCTGCAGAAAATCATGCAGGAAATTCAAGGGAATGGTGACCTGTGGGTGTTAGCACAGGGAGAACGAGAGATAAACAGCAAGGAGGAATTACAAATACTGATATGGAACAGAAAGACGGGCTGGACTAAATGACCTCTCTATTGCACATTGGGCCTATGACAGTGACAGTAACCACCTGGGCCACAGCACTTGAAATAGAACAATATATTTGTCACAGATCCACAGTAGTAAATACCAGTCTATTTCAAGACTGTCATCAGCGGAACAAACCCTTTCCAATGCTTAGCAACCAGGGTTCTGTCCTGAGTGTGGTGAACAGCTGCAATATTTGCAGAATCTGGCATTAATAATCAGCTGGGAGTCAGTCGCCACGATGGTCAACATTTTAACATACAGCGTATTTCAACTTCCTCCCTGATGTGAAATTGCTGGTACTTTGGCAGGTGGGATAATTGAGTGAATATCTCTGCTCATTCCGGACAGAAGTGGGTCTTCTACTTATTGTGAGCTTGTTGGAACCTCTCGAGGTAGGTTAACTGTTACTGTGAGGCTCAACACTGTTTGAAGGAACAACACTTTCCAACTGGGCACATTTCAGGCACCCAGACACAGCATCTAACTCATTGCATACCTCTGTTTGTATCACAATGTGTCATTTCTCGCCTTCATCAATCTGTGACTTGGCTCAGTTCCTCTCTCTCACACAGAGTCGTAGAAAAGTACAGCACAGAAACAATACCTGTGGCCTATCTAGTCTCTGCCAAACCATTAATATGCCAACTCCCTCCTATCGAACTACACCTAGACCATAGTCCTCTATACTTCCATCCATGTACCAATGAAATTAAACCACTTTAATGTTGAAATCAATCCCACACCCACCACTTGTACTGGCAGCTCATTCCACTCTGTCACCACTCTTTGAGTGAAGAAGTTCCCATTAAACATTTCACCTTCCACACTTAACACAACCACTAGTAGTTTCATCTCACCTCAGTAAAAATACAAACACTATTTGCATTTACCCGATCTATACCTCTCATAATTTTGTGCACCACAATATCATATCCCCTTAATTTTCCATGTTCTAGTAAATAAAGCCCTCGTACAGTCAACCTTTCCCTATAACTCAGGTCTTCATGTCCATTTCAATCTTATTTACATTTTTTTCCAGCAAGTAGGTGACCAAAAACTGGACACAACACTCCAAATTAAGCTTCACCGACATCTTATACAATTTTAGTTGAGTGAACTCGGCCTTTTCTCCTTGGAGTGATGGAGAATGAGAGGTGACCTGATAGAGGTGTATAAGATGATGAGAGGCACTGATTGTGTGGATAGTCAGAGGCTTTTTCCCCAGGGCTGGAAATGGCTAACATGAGAGGGCATAGTTTTAAGGTGCTTGGAAGCAGGTACAGAGGAGATTTCAGGGGTAAATTTTTTTTATGCAGAGAGTGGAGAGTGCGTGGAATGGGCTGCCAGTGACGGATACGATAGGGTCTTCTAAGAGACTCCTGGATTGGTACTAGGACACAACAATTGTCGACTGTATCTCGGGTAATGATGAGTTTGAGTACAGAGAGGAAATTAAGAACCTGGTGGCATGGTGCGAAGACAATAACCTATCCCTCAACGTCAGCAAGATGAAGGAATTGGTTGTTGACTTCAGAAGGAGTAGCAGACCGCACGACCCAATTTACATCGGTGGTGCGCAAGTGGAACAGGTCAAAAGCTTTAAGTTCCTCGGGTCAATATCACAAATTACCTGACTTGGTCCAACTGAGCAGAGTCCACAGCCAAGAAGGCCCACCAGCGCCTTTACTTCCTGAGAAAACTGAAGAAATTTGGCCTGTTCCCTAAAACCCTCACTAATTTTTATATATGCACTGTAGAAAGCATTCTTCTAGGGTGCATAACAACCTGGTATGAAAATTGTCCTGTCCAAGACCGGAAGAAGCTGCAGAAGATCGTGAACACAGCCCAGCACATCACACAAACCAATTTTCCGTCCGTGGACTCACTTTACACCGCATGCTGTCGGAGCAGTGCTGCCAGGATAATCAAGGACATGACCCACCCAGACAACACACTTTTCGTCCCTCTTCCCTCCGGGTGAAGGCTCAGGAGCTTGAAGACTCATAGGGCCAGACTTGGGAACAGTTTCTTTTCAACTGTGATAAGACCGCTGAATGGATCCTGACCCGGATCTGGGCCGTAACCTCCAAATATCCGGACCTGCCTCTCGGTTTTTTGTTTGCACTATCTTACTTTCTATTTTTCTATTTTCTATTTATGATTTATAGTTTAAATTTCTATTATTTACTATCGATTTGTAATCCAGGGAGCGGGAAGCACAGAATCAAGTATCGCTGTGATGATCGTACGTTCTAGTATCAATTGTTTGGTGATAATAAAGTATAAAGTAAAGTATAGCTTAGAAAAATAGAGGGCTATGGTCTATGGTATAAATAGAGAAATTACTCTAGGTAATTTCTAAGGTAAGGACATGTTCAGCCGAAGGTCCTGTATTGTGCTGTAGGTTTTCTATATTTCTATGTTTCTAATTTCAACATACATCCCAACTCCTGTCTTCAATATATTATTTTATGAAGGGCAATGTGGGAAAAGTTTTCTTTACAACGCTATGTACCTGTGATGCCACTTTAAGGAATCATGCAGCTATGTTCCCAGATGCTTCTGTTATGCTCTACTGCTCAATTACTATTGTTGGTGCTCAAAAGTGTAACATCTCACACTTGTCTGCATTAAAGTCCATCTGCCATTTCCCATCCCAGTCCTCCAGCCAGTTCAATTCCTGCTTCAAGCTTTGAAGTCTTCTCACTGTCTACAACACCCCCAATCTTCGTGTTATTTGCCGGCCCAGTTAACCACACTATCATCCAGATTGTTGATATAGATGACAAGCAATAATGGATCCAACAGCAATCCCTGCAGCACAGCGCTAGTCACAGGCCTGGGGTCAGAGGGTCGACAAAGCCAATATCTAATCCAATTTACTAGCTCATCCTGAATGTCAACCAACTGAACTTTCTTGATCAACCTCGCATGTGGAACCTTGTCAAAAGCCTTGCTGGTCCATGCAGACATCCTCTGCCTTGCTTTCATCATCTTCTTAGTAGCATCCTCAGAAACTCTATAAGATTGTTTAGACATGACTTACCATGAACAAAGCATTTCCAAAAATCCCTAATCAGTCCATGTCTATCCAAATGCTCCTAAATCCAATCCTTTAGAATACCTTCCAATAACTTTCCTACCACTGATGTTTGGCTCACCAGCCTATAATTTCCTGGTTTATTTTTAGCATCTTTCTTAAACAGGACAACTACAACCATCCTCTAATCCTCCGGTACCTCACTCGTGGCTAATGGTGTTTTAAATTTCTCTGCTAGGGCCCCTGCAGTTTCTGCTGCACTTGGCTTCCAGGGTCCAAAGGGACTCCTGTCAGTGCCTTGGGGATATATCCACCCTAATTTGCCTCAAAGACAGCAAACACCTCCTCCAATCTGTATAGGGTCAATGACCTTGCATTGCCTCTAATCTATAGACTGTGTCTATCTCCAGTAAATAGATTCACATTCTCGGCATGTCCCACAGGCCTACTAAGCTCATGCTGTACTTACATAGCCCCTTTTGGAGGCTTTCCGATTATTGTGACCCTGCTGGCATTTGACGGTGATAAGCTCAGAGTCAGCAATGGCGTTGAACCTCTCATGTCAGCTGTAGGGAAATTGCTGGGAGCATTCTTTGGGATAGGATACACAACCTGCTGTCACCCGGTTTGGATTTGGCCTAAGTGAGGAGTGAGAGACACGAAAGCAGGTCAATAGTTTACAGAGTTTAATGCAAACAGTGTTAAAGGGAAAAGAAAACAATAAAGGCGAGGCCAAACAGGGCTGTTAACTAAAACTTTCAAATAGAAAATGAAGCCTGTACTCCGGCTGTAAAGAACAACTAAATATAAAATGAATACCGCTCGTCTTCAGAGTCAGTTGACCCTACAGTCCAATTTCTCAGGCAAGGCCGAATGCAACGGGCAGCAAAGTATTGCTATGCTGTGTCCAAGTCTCGAAAGCACTACGAGAAAAAGAATTGAGTTAAATACTGTCACAATGAAATAATAATTAGCTGACACGTGCATATTCACAAGTGCAATTGCTGTATCTATTGTGCTGCTGAATCCACGGTTGTGACACCAACTGTACATCTGTCTAACCATTCATTCATCCATTTATTTATATTTGCATGTATGTCCCTGTTTACTTATTCTGACTTGGTAATTTTTTAAGGACTTACACTGTACTGCTGTCAAAAGACACCCAGTTTCTCGTTTGATGATTGTGATAATAAATCCGATTCTGATTTTAAGGTCAATGTTAGCTGCATGGCCAATGTTTGTGTCACCTCTGCATTGTGCCCCCTTGTATTAGCCATTTCCGCTCTCCACTGTCTTGATGTTTCTTATTCATTGCATTGTTTTTTGTACATTGTTCTGCTACAGTGTGATGTCTATTGAGTTGACCTGTAGGAACAGTATCCAAGACAAACTTTTCACTGTATCTTGGTGCATGTGAAAATAATAAACCAACTCCAATACCAATACATAGAGTTGCTTCCCACCAGTGGGTAAACTAGAGAGCTGGGTCCCCAGAAAGAGGAGGAATTCTGTGGACGTCTCTTTCTGTTGTGAAACAGAATGCTGCATTACCGTCCACTCACTGCAGACAGGCACTTGGTCTCCACGCCAACATGATGTAGTGTTTGATTCCCGGTCTCTCCCTAACTTCTTATCCTGCTCCTGAAGAGCCAGTGCAGCACCGTACAGCAGGAGGTCATGGTGCATGTCATGAAAACCACCCTGGGCGACAAGCTGCTCTACAGGACCTTCAAAGAGAAGATGTGCTCACCTGAGGTAAGGAGCAGATCAGGCTTTATCCAAACAACAGGTACCAACCAGACAGGCCCTGCTGATCAGCACATGCCACCTGCTATTTCCCCTTCCAGCAAGACCATGTTGTGTCTAAGTTGGGAGTCTTGCAGATGTACAACACAGCACTGCTGAGGACAATCTTGGTCTGATACGTTTGCCTGGGCTGTAAAAGGTGGATCACATCCCACCAGCACTGGAATGATGCAGGAATGCTACTCATTGCTCCTGAGATGGGACATCTATCTGAAGAATGAAACACAGTGAGGGAGAATGGGTGAATTCAGCAATGGTGTGCCAAAAGGCTGCAGCACCAGATTCCGGTTCTCATGTCCTTATCACACCTGCATCGAAATACAGTACACAGTGAAATACATTGTTTGTGTTAACAACCAACACACCCAAGAATGTGCCAGGCAGCCCACAAGTAAAGCCTCACATTCCAGTAACACACACAAAATGTTGGAGGAACTCAGCAGGTTTGGCAGCATCTACGGAAAAGAGTACAGTTGACGTTTTGGGCCAAGACCCTTCAGCAGGACCTATTCCTGCGCTGGCATACCTGTAGTGTGCCTGCAATCCTGGGCAAAACAACAGAGTACACGACAAAATAGAGAAGGCCAAATGACAAACCAACAGCAAAACAAGCCCCCTCCCTCATTCCCATAATTCTAATCCTCTACACACCCACACACACACAGAGCAATCCAAATAATTGTGAGGTGGTTCATTTTGGTAGGTCAAATATGATGGCAGAATATAGTATTAATGGTAAGACTCTTGGCAGTGTGGAGGATCAGAGGGATCTTGGGGTCTGAGTCCATATGACACTCAAACCTCTGTGCAGGTTGTTTCTGTGGTTAAGAAGCCATACGGTGCATTGGCCTTCATCAATTGTGGGATTGAGTTTAGGAGCCGAGAGGTAATGTTGCAGCTATATAGGACACTGCTCAGACCCCACTTGGAGTATTGTGCTCAGTTCTGGTCACTTCACTATGGGAAGGATGTGGAAACCATAGAAGGGTGCAGAGGAGATTTAAAAGGACATTGCTTGGATTGGGGAGCATGCCTTATGAATATAGGTTAAGTGAGCTCGACCTTTTTTCATTGGAACGACGCAGGAGGAGAGGTGACCTGATAGAGCTGTATAAGATGATGAGAGGCATTGATCAAGTGGATAGTCAGAAGCTTTATCCTGTCATGGTCCGGTCCGTGAAGCCTGTATTCTGGTTCACGGTCCGGTCCATCGACCCTTGCTCCAAGTTTTCCTATCTACCCTTTTTCTGTTCTTGTTGAGCACTAATTGAGGCAGCTGATAATCATTGGGGCTGGCTGCATAAATACCTTCAGAGACCAGGGCGTGGCTGCTGGATTGCTCTTGTCCTTACTCCTTGTATCCCTTCTCCTGCCTTCTGTTTCCCGGCCTGTAGGCCTGCCTTGTCGCAGGTAACTCTCGCCTCACCTGAAGTTCTCGCCTCACCTTGAATTGCCTGAAGAGTTGCCTTGTCTTGCTGGTAACTCTTGCCTCGTCTCGCCTGCAGTCTTGTCCTGGAGCCACCCTGTACCTAGCTCCCTTGCTGTCCCTTACCTCCGCCCAGGTAAGCCAGGCCATCTTGCCGTTACCTGTGGTTGGTTCTGTCCCTTCCTGTCCTTTGCCTCTGTCGGGTGGTGATCCGCGCCCTGCCCAGGAGTACCGCGCCCTGCCCAGGTGAACCACGCCCTGCCCAGGAGGAGCCTCGCCTCAAGTCTCCTACCTCCTGCCAAGCCTCACCTCAAGTCTCCTGCCTCCAGCCTCCAGCCTCCAGCTTCGCCTCAAGTCTCCTGCCTCCAGCCTCCAGCTTCGCCTCACCTCGCCTCAAGTCTCAAGTCTCCAGCCTCCTGCCAAGCCTCGCCTTGTCTCTTGCCTAACCTCGAGCCTGAAGACTCCAGCCTCCTGTCTAGCCTCAAGCCTGTAGACTCCAGCCTCTAGCCTCTAGCCTCAAGCCTCAAGCCTGAAGTCTCCAGCCTCCTGCCTCCTGCCAAGCCTTGCCTCTAGCCTCAAGCCTGAAGATTCCAGCCTCATCCTGCCTGCCTGCCAAGACTTGTCCTTGCCTAGTTCTGGGGTCCGAGCCAGAGGCAAGACCCAGGTACTGGGTCCTTGTCCAGTCTCTGGCTCGGAGTCCATCCTGCCTCCTGTCAAACCTCGCCTCTAGCCTCTAGCCTCAAGCCTCAAGCCTGAAGACTCCAGCCTCCTGCCTCCTGCCAAGTCTCGCCTCCAGCCTCAAACCTGAAGATGCCAGCCTCCTGCCTGCCTGCCAAGCCTCGTCCTTGCCTGGTTCTGGAGTCCGAGCCAGAGGCAAGACCCAGGTACTGGGTCCTTGTCCAGTCTCTGGCTCGGAGTCCAAGCCCGGGCTCCTAGCTCTCTTGTCCAGTCCTGTTCCAGGTTCCTGGTTTTCGTGTCCATGTCCTTGCCATCAGCCTGAATCCTAGTCCTGCCCCTAGCACTTCAGTGTCTGTGTCTTGCACTTGGGTCCATTCCCAGCCACATCCGTATGACAGAACGATCCAGCCAACCATGGATCCAGCAACACAGACACTGTCATTTTCCTCTTGCCACCCGGGGTTCCTTTCTGTTAAACACCCTCCCACCCGCCCGGGTCGCCATAGTCTGGATACCCTGTTTGGTCGCCAGGAGGCTCCCGTAGGGGGGTGGGGTACTATCATGGTCCGGTCCGTGAAGTCCATATTCCGGTTCATGGTCCGGTCCATCGACCCTTGCTCCAGGTTTTCCTGTCTACCCTGTTTCTGTTTCTGTTGAGCACTAATTGAGGCAGCTGATTCTCGTTGGGACTGGCTGCATAAATACCTCCAGAGACCAGGGCGTGGCTGCTGGATTGATCTTGTCCTTACTCCTTGTATCCCTTCTCTTGACTTCTGTTTCCTGGCATGGATCCCTGCCTTGTCTTGCCGGTAAATCTTGCCTCACCTGAAGTTCTCATCTCGCCTTGAATTGCCTGAAGCTTTGCCTTGTCTTGCTGGTAACTCTTGCCTCGTCTCGCCTGCAGTCTTGTCCTGGAGCCACCCTGTACCTAGCTCCCTTCCTGTCCCTTGCCTCTGCCCAGGTAAACCAGGCCGTCTTTCCGTTACCTGTGGTTGGTTCTGTCCCTTCCTGTCCCTTGCCTCTGTCGGGTGGTGATCCGCGCCCTGCCCAGGTGAACCACGCCCCGCCCAGGAGGAGCCTCGCCTCAAGTCTCCTGCCTCCAGCCTCCAACCTCACCTCACCTCACCTCAAGTCTCAAGCCTCCAGCCTCGCCTCGTCTCAAGCCTCCAGTCTCCTGCCAAGCCTCACCTTGTCTCTTGCCTAGCCTTGAGCCTGAAGACTCCAGCCTTCTGCCTAGCCTCAAGCCTGTAGACTCCAGCCTCTAGTCTCTACCCTCTTGCCAAGCCAAGCCAAGTCTCTAGCCTCTAGCCTCTTGCCAAGCCAAACCAGGTATCTAACCCCTAGCCTCAAGCCTCAAGCCTCAAGCCTGAAGACTCTGGCCTCCAGCCTGCCTGCCAAGCCTCATCCTTGCCTAGTTCTGGGGTCCGAGCCAGAGGAAAGACCCAGATACTGGGTCCTTGTCCAGTCTCCTGCTCGGGGTCCATCCTGCCTCCTGCCAAGCCTCGCCTCTAACCTCAAGCCTCAAGCCTAAAGACTCCAGCCTCCTGCCTCCTGCCAAGTCTCGCCTCTAGCCTCAAGCCTGAAGACTCCAGCCTCGTCCTGCCCTCCTGCCAAGCCTCGTCCTTGCCTGGTTCTGGGGTCCGAGCTAGAGGCAAGACCCAGGTTCTGGGTCCTTGTCCAGTCTCTGGCTCGGAGTCCAAGCCCGGGCTCCTAGCTCTCTTGTCCAATCCTGTTCCAGGTTCCTGGTTTTCGTGGCCATGTCCTTGTCATCAGCCTGAATCCTAGTCCTGTCCCTAGTACTTCAGTGTCTGTGTCTTGCACTTGGGTCTGTTCCCAGCCACCTCCGTATGACATATCCAAGGGCTGAAATGACTAGCGCGAGAGGACACAGATTTAAGGTGCTTGGAAGCAGATACAGAGGAGATGTCAGTGTTGCAATGAGCGAAGGAAACAGTCACAAGTGCAGGACACAGGCACGGAGATAAATTTTAGATGTTTACACGGGTGTAAACGCCGAACAGCAAACAGGAGAGATCTTGACATGGAGCCCTGACATAGAGCCTTGACTCAGAGAGACGGAGTCTCATAGGTAAACCTTGAAAATGGAATTAATCTTAGAACAAACTGTTCTAAACGGTTGAAACGTAGTTATCTCACAGGTGGAAAAATACAACGAACTGGCGACTAGTGGTTGTGACGCCGGAGTTCTTATACTGCAGTTCTTGATGGAAACCAGTGTGCTGACATGAAAGCGAATTAGCAGTGAATGGGAAACTAATGGTCGGAATCAAGGCATAATCAACGGAAATTAGGAGCAAGATGGGGAATTAACGATGAGGACCATGACAATACCCTGTCCCCTAAACGGGAGCCTCCAGGCGTTTCAACAGGCTTGTCCAGATTCTCCCAATGGGAATCACGGATGAGGGAAGGGTCCAAGATGAAGGAGCGGGGAATCCACGGACATTTCTCTGGGCTGTGTCCCTCCTAATTGATCAGGTATTGGTGGCCGCTGCCTCGGTGGCTCACATCCAGTAATCGCTGGACGGTGTATGCTGGGTGGTCGTCAATGATCCGGGCGGGTGGAGGCATTTGGCAGGAGGGCACAAAGGGCTGACAGATACGAGCTTCAATTGGGAAACGTGGAATGTAGGATAAATGTGCATAGATTTGGACAGTCTGAGTCGGACTGCCGACGGGTTGATAATACACTCAGTCTCGAATGGTCCCAGGAAGTGAGGGGAAAGTTTCTTGGGCTCATTCTTGAGGAGGATGTCTTTAGAAGAGAGCCAAACCTTCTGCCCAGGCCGATAATAAGACGCAGGAATCCGATGATGATCGGCAATCCTCTGGCTGCGGTCAGCTGAGCCGGGAGGGCTGCGCTTGTGTCTTTCCAGATCTTGCGGCACTGGTGGAGATGGGCCTGAACAGAGGCACAGCAATGTCATCTTCACGAGCTGAAAACAGCATTCAAAGGAAGACATTCTGGTGGCCGTGCTGACCAGGGAGCTGTGTGCATACTCTATCCAAGTGAGATAGGTGCTTCGGGCAGAGGGGTTGTTGGCGGTTATGCAGCACCGTGCTGCTTCCAAATCCTGGTTAGCTCGCTCAGTTTGCCCGTTCGTCTGTGGATGAAAGCCGGATGACAGACTTACTGAGGCTCCAAGGGCTTGACAAAATATCTCCAAACTTGAGAGATGAATTGGGGACCCCGGTCCGAAATAATGTCCAAGGGAATCCCGTGAAGACGGAGTACGTGATGGACGAAAAGGTCGGCTGTTTCACGAGCTGTAGGGAGTTTGGGAAGGGCTACGAAGTGCACAGCTTTGGAGAAGCGGTCCAACACGGTGTGTACGGCAGTGCTCCCATGTGAAGGGGGTAGTCCCATAACGAAATCCAGCGCAATGTGAGACCAAGGGCGGCTAGAAACAGGAAGGGGACGAAGCAATCCAGCAGGTGCTCGGTGGGAGGCTTTTCCATGAGCACAAACAGAACAGGCAGAGACAAAGGAACGGGTGTCAGCGTCCATGGAGGGCCACTAGAAATGTCTCTTCAGGAGGGACAGAGTCCGATCAATCCCGGGATGGCAGGCGAAACAAGACGTGTGCCCCCACTGGAGAACCTGAGATTGAATGGAATCGGGCACAAAAAGGTGATTGCAGGGTCCGTCTCCTGGGTCAGCTTGAGCCCGTGGGCCTCCTTAAGTATAGCGTCAATCTCCCAGGTGAGGGCAACCACTACACAGGATGGTGGAAGGATGGTCTCGGGGTTGGGAAAGCCCTCCTCGGAAATGTATTGATGGAAGAGAGCATCGGGTTTCCCGTTCTTGGGCCCCGGACGGTAGGTGAGTCTGAACCAGCCAAAAAAATAATGCCCATCGGGCTTGGCGGAGTACAGGCGTTTGGCTGTTTGGATATATGCGAGGTTCTTGTAATCAGTCCAGACAATAAAGGGATGTTTTGCTCCCTTCAGCCAGTGCCTCCACTCCTTCAAAGCAAGTTTGACCACCAGTAACTCCTGGTTCCCTACGTCGTAATTTCGTTCGGAGGGGTACAGCCGGCGAGAAATTAAGGCACAGGGATAAAGTTTTGGGTCAAGGCCTGAACGTTGGGGGAGGATCCCTCCCACCCCATAGTCGGAGGCATCGACCTCCACAATGAATTGACCAGAGGGGTCTGGTTGAACCAGGATGGGAGCGGAGGTGAAACGCCTCTTCAGCTCTGAGAAGGCAGCGTCCGCTTGGGGGGTCCAGTGAAAAGGGGTCGTAGGTGAGGTGAGTCGAATAAGGGGTGCTGCCACCCGGCTGTAATCCCTGATGAAACAACGATAAAAGTTTGCGAACCCCAGAAATCGCTGGAGTTGTTTGAGCGTCGTAGGTTTTGACCACTCCGCCACCACCTGGATCTTTTCTGGACCCACCCTCACTTGCCTGCTGTCGATGATGTATCCTAAGAAACTGACAGAAGGAACATGAAGCTCGCACTTCTCAGCTTTTACGAATAGTTTGCTCTCCCAGAGCCTCTGCAGAACCTGACAGACATGTGTTCCTGAAGACTACTGGAGAAGATTAAGATGTTATCCAAATGAACAAACAGGAAGCGGTTAATAAAATGTCTAAGGACATCGTTTATCAGGGCTTGGAAAATGGAGGGAGCATTAGTGAGGCTGAATGGCATGATCAGGTATTCGAAGTGACCAAGAGGGGTGTTGAACGGTCTTTTCCACTCATCTCCCTCTCTTATCCTGACCAGACGACAGGCACTTCGTAAGTCCAACTCGGAAAAGATCGCGGCTCCGTGAAGTGGTTCGAAAGCAGAGTTGAGAAGGGGTAGCGGATATTTTTTCTTTACGGTTATGCTATTTCGGCCTCGGTAGTCAATGCAGGAGAGCAGTGAATCATCTCTCTTCCCCACAAAGAAGAAAGCTGCGCCAACAGGGGAGGATGAGGGTCCGATAACGCCCGCCGTGAGAGATTCATTTAAGTAAGCCTCCATTGCTTCCTTTTCTGGCCGGGACAAGTTATACAGCCGACTGGTGGGTAGAGGGGCTCCGACGAGAAGGTCAATAGCACAATCGTAAGGGCGGTGTGGAGGCAGGGAAAGGGCCCGTTGTTTGCTAAACACTTGTCCCAGGTCGTGATACTTTGCTGGAACCTTGGGTAAGTCAGGGGTTTCAGAGGCAGATGAGGTCGCGGTGACTTTCACAGGGGACAGGGCCGATTGTAAACAAGTGGAGTGACAGAACGGTCTCCAGTTTGCCATCCTCCCGGTAGAACAGTCAATGTGGGGATTATGGTCGCTTAACCAGGGGTACCCAAGAACTATAGGAGCTTGAGGAGAGGAAATTAAGTTAAATTGTACCTGCTCCCGATGGTTCAGGAAAGAATAAGAGACAGGGGTGATGTGCAGTGTGTGACTCGGGCCAGAAGTCTATCGTCCTGTGCCCGGACTTCCAGAGGGGTACTCGACAGCTCCCGAGGAATTCCGGCCCAGGAAACTATGTCTTCGTCCAGAAGGTTTCCCTCAGCGCTGGAGTCCACTAGGGCTGACAGAAGCAGGGATCGTTGATTGTAACATAAAGTAGCTGGGATCTGCATCCAGGTTCAGGGAACGGAAGGAAATGTTGTCTCGCTCACCCTTTCATCTGCTGAGCCTTCCGTTTTTGGCCGAAGGGAACAGGTAGCACGGAAGTGGCCAGTCTGGCAGCAATAGAGACATTCCCCCGCTCTGAATCTCCGAAGTCTCTCTGTGGGAGAAAGACAGTTCCGTCCCAGCTGCATGGGTTCCTCTCCCAGGGTGGTGGAAATGGCCGGACTTGGAGCTATTCCAGGAGCAGGAGGAGAAGCGAGGCTTATGCTGGTGGGAGACAGTAAAGGGTGCCGTGGAGTGGCCAAAGGTGGTGGACGACCAGATCTTTCCCTATGGCGTTCTCAGAGACGATTGTCCAACCTGGTGGCTATGGAGATTAAGGAATCCAGGCTGTTGGTGTCATCTCTTGCAGCCAACTCTTCCTTCACCATGTCGCTGAGGCCCTTCCGGAATACCCCTTGGAATGCCTCATCATTCCACCCCGAGTTGGCTGCTAACGTCCGGAGCTCCACGGAATACTCAGCGACATTGTGGGAGCCCTGACAGAGAGTCAGTAGATGCTTAGCGGCATCTTTGCCACGGACGGGGTGGTCAAAGATCTTTCAAATTTCTGTGATAAAGGTGGGAAATGAAAAGCAGATATCCGGTGATTATGCCAGACAGCTGTAGCTCATGCTAAGACTCATCCCCATGATATAAGCTATCTTTGACTTGTCCGTGGAGATGTGGATGACTGCTGATCGAACACCAAGGAGCATTGCAGAAGGAAGGCCCGGCAAACTTCCCCAAATTCACAGCGTTACCTACCGGCAGCAATAGATCACAAGTGAATCAGGTTTTAATGTTACAACCACTATCTTTATTAGTATCTACCTGTAATATAGTAACTTAAACGAAATAAACAGGAGTCAACAGCGTTATGCGTATATATGTGTGTACGCATATAAGGCAGATAAATCCCCAGGGCCAGATGGTCTGCATCCCAGGGTGCTTAAGGAAGTAGCCCAAGAAATAGTGGATGCATTAGTGATAATTTTTCAAAACTCGTTAGATTCTGGACTAGTTCCTGAGGATTGGAGGGTGGCTAATGTAACTCCACTTTTTAAAAAAGGAGGGAGAGAGAAACTGGGGAATTATAGACCGGTTAGCCTAACGTCGGTGGTGGGGAAACTGTTGGAGTCAGTTATCAAGGATGTGATAACAGCACATTTGGAAAGCGGTGAAATGATCGGACAAAGTCAGCATGGATTTGTGAAAGGAAAATCATGTCTGACGAATCTCATAGAATTTTTTGAGGATGTAACTAGTAGAGTGGATAGGGGAGAACCAGTGGATGTGGTATATTTGGATTTTCAGAAGACTTTTGACAAGGTCCCACACAGGAGATTAGTGTGCAAACTTAAAGCACACGGTATTGGGGGTAAGGTATTGGTGTGGGTGGAGAGTTGGTTAGCAGACAGGAAGCAAAGAGTGGGAATAAACGGGACCTTTTCAGAATGGCAGGCGGTGACTAGTGGGGTACCGCAAGGCTCAGTGCTGGGACCCCAGTTGTTTACAATATATATTAATGACTTGGATGAGGGAATTAAATGCAGCATCTCCAAGTTTGCAGATGACACGAAGCTGGGTGGCAGTGTTAGCTGTGAGGAGGATGCTAAGAGGATGCAGGGTGACTTGGATAGGTTGGGTGAGTGGGCAAATTCATGGCAGATGCAATTTAATGTGGATAAATGTGAAGTTATCCACTTTGGTGGCAAAAATAGGAAAACAGATTATTATCTGAATGGTGGCCGATTAGGAAAAGGGGAGGTGCAACGAGACCTGGGTGTCATTATACACCAGTCATTGAAAGTGGGCATGCAGGTACAGCAGGCGGTGAAAAAGGCGAATGGTATGCTGGCATTTATAGCGAGAGGATTCGAGTACAGGAGCAGGGAGGTACTACTGCAGTTGTACAAGGCCTTGGTGAGACCACACCTGGAGTATTGTGTGCAGTTTTGGTCCCCTAATCTGAGGAAAGACATCCTTGCCATAGAGGGAGTACAAAGAAGGTTCACCAGATAGATTCCTGGGATGGCAGGACTTTCATATGAAGAAAGACTGGATGAACTGGGCTTGTACTCATTGGAATTTAGAAGATTGAGGGGGGATCTGATTGAAACGTATAAGATCCTAAAGGGATTGGACAGGCTAGATGCAGGAAGATTGTTCCCGATGTTGGGGAAGTCCAGAACGAGGGGCCACAGTTTGAGGATAGAGGGGAAGCCTTTTAGGACCGAGATTAGGAAAAACTTCTTCACACAGAGAGTGGTGAATCTGTGGAATTCTCTGCCACAGGAAACAGTTGAGGCCAGTTCATTGGCTATATTTAAGAGGGAGTTAGATATAGCCCTTGTGGCTACGGGGGTCAGGGGGTATGGAGGGAAGGCTGGGGCGGGGTTCTGAGTTGGATGATCAGCCATGATCATAATAAATGGCGGTGCAGGCTCGAAGGGCCGAATGGCCTACTCCTGCACCTATTTTCTATGTTTCTATGTATGGCTCCCAAACTGTCAAGTTTAGGAACAATTCTTAAAGTCTTAAGAAAGTAAAGTAGAAAAGTTCAGTGATCTCTGAAGTAAATAATGGGAGAGGGATTTGTAATCCAGGATATGTCATGGTCCAGTCCGTGAGGTCCCCATTCCGGTTCACGGTTCGGTCCATTGACCCTTGTTCCAGGTTTTCCTGTTTACTCCGTTTCTCTTGAGCACTCTAATTGAGGCACATGAGTCTAGTTTGGCCAGACTCATAAATACCTCCAGAGATCAGGGCTTGGCTGCTGGACTGTTCTCTTCCCCTCCCTTGATTCTCTGCCTGGATACTTCACCTGACTCTCTGCCTGCTCACCTAACCTGGATACCCTGCCTATATCCCTCGCCTGCAGCACTGTCTAGTTCAATCGCTGGAGCAAGATAAGGAACTGTCTATTGTAGTTTAGTACTGTCTGTGTCCACGCCTTCGCTAGGTAGGTCCGGCCGTCTGCCGCTACCTTGTGTTAGAACTGTGTCGTCATATTCTGCGTTCTGTGCAATGAGTCCCAGCCCTACGTCCTGTTCCCAAGGAGGGGTCCGGGCTCTGTGTTATGTGTATGAGTCCCGGCCCAATGTTCTGTTCCCAAGGAGGGGTCCGGGCTCTGTGTTATGTGTATGAGTCCCGGCCCAATGTCCTGTTCCCAAGCGGGGTGGGGGGGGGGAACCCGGCTCTGTGTTCCGTGCTCCTGTCTCTTCCGAGTCCGAGGCTCCGTGCTCCTGCCCCCTCCCGACCCTTGCCTCCGTCGGGTAAGCTAGGCCGTTCGTCGTTATCCTGTGGTTGGTTCTGTTCCTTCCTGTCCCTTACCTCCGTCGGGTAAGAGTTCCGCGTCCTGCCCATGAGTTGCCTCAATGTACCCTTGTCCCGTCATGTCCTCGTCTGGTCTCCAAGTACTCAAGCCTCAAGACCCCAGCCACGTCCTGTCCTGTAGCCATGTCATGTCCTTGCCTAGTTTTGGGATCCGAACCTGAGTCAAGACATAGGTTCTGGGTCCTTGTCCAGTCTCTGGCTCGGAGTCCATGCCCAGGTTCCTAGTTCCTAGTTCCATATCCTGGTTCCACTACCCTAGTCAAGTCCTAGCACAGGCCCTGTATCCTTGTCTCGTCCCGAGCCTGTGTCATGTCCAGCGTCCTTTCTTCCTCCCTTCCCTTGATTGCTTAACTCTAGCTGGGACCCCAGTTGTTTACAATATATATTAATGACTTGGATGAGGGAATTAAATGCAGCATCTCCAAGTTTGCGGATGACACGAAGCTGGGCGGCAGTGTTAGCTGTGAGGAGGATGCTAAGAGGATGCAGGTGACTTGGATAGGTTGGGTGAGTGGGCAAATTCATGGCAGATGCAATTTAATGTGGATAAATGTGAAGTTATCCACTTTGGTGGCAAAAATAGGAAAACAGATTATTATCTGAATGGTGGCCGATTAGGAAAAGGGGAGGTGCAACGAGAGCTGGGTGTCATTGTACACCAGTCATTGAAAGTGGGCATGCAGGTACAGCAGGCGGTGAAAAAGGCGAATGGTATGCTGGCATTTATAGCGAGTGGATTCGAGTACAGGAGCAGGGAGGTACTACTGCAGTTGTACAAGGCCTTGGTGAGACCACACCTGGAGTATTGTGTGCAGTTTTGGTCCCCTAATCTGAGGAAAGACATCCTTGCCATAGAGGGAGTACAAAGAAAGTTCACCAGATTGATTCCTGGGATGGCAGGACTTTCATATGAAGAAAGACTGGATGAACTAGGCTTGTACTCGTTGGAATTTAGAAGATTGAGGGGGGATCTGATTGAAACATATAAAATCCTAAAGGGATTGGACAGGCTAGATGCAGGAAGATTGTTCCCAATGTTGGGGAGTCCAGAACGGGGGGTCACAGTTTGAGGATAAGGGGGAAGCCTTTTAGGACTGAGATTAGGGAAAACTTCTCCACACAGAGAGTGGTGAATCTGTGGAATTCTCTGCCACAGGAAACAGTTGAGGCCAGTTCATTGGCTATATTTAAGAGCGAGTTAGATATGGCCCTTGTGGCTAAAGGAATCAGGGGGTATGGAGGGAAGGCTGGTGCAGAGTTCTGAGTTGGATGATCAGCCATGATCATAATAAATGGCGGTGCAGGCTCGAAGAGCCAAATGGCCTACTCCTGCACCTATTTTCTATGTTTATATGTTTATTCCCAGTCCTGTTCCTCATATTTCTGCATTTGGGTCCACCACCAATGCCCCCCTTATGACAGGATATGATATAGAGAAAAGGCGATTACGTCGAATTCCACAAGTACCTCCCTGTGTAAACAGAATAACAGTCGTCGAAGATCTTGTCCGTCGAGTCACTCCGAAATCCACGTGGAAATAAGTGGCATGCTACGGAAATATCCCTTCTCAAGTGGTAACTACAGAGCACACCCGAATTCAGGCAAGGGTGAATGAAAGTGGTTCCACAGGATACTCCACAACAGAAATGCACATATGGATAATACGAAGTGACAGTCACACATTCAAATCATTAAACAACCCACCCTTTTGGGCTTGGGTATGTAGCTGACTTTACCCAGAACATAGCAAACTGCTCCAGCAGCTTGCAGTTCGTTCTCTCTCTCTCTCTCTCTCTCTCTCTCTCTCTCTCTCTCTCTCTCTCTCTCTCTCTCTCTCCCCCCCCCCAAGCAGGATGCCGCAGCTTGTAACTGACATCATAGTCCCGCCTCACTCAGGCGCTCTTGAAGTAACACTCATAGTACGAGCTTGCGTCTCTCGTATCACCTTCCCCCAAAGCGTAAAATTTTTATCCGTAAGAGCAAAATTTTAACTGCAAACTACAATATGTGAAAGAATACATTTACGGTTACCATACAGCATGCTACAGACTAATACAATACATTGCAGAAGCATATACAAATAATAAATTCCACTACACTATTAATAATACATTGCCGGCTTAACATCTAGAAAGGCAATCGGCAATTATATTATCCTTGTCCTTAATGTGAGTTATCATGATATCATACTCCTGCAAAGTCAAACTCTGTTGTTGAATTGGAATCTCCTTAACCATTTTCCTTAACTCTGGGGATGGGATAAGCATCTGTTTTTGTTCTAGCATTCACCTTTCTGTAATCAGTGCAAAACTTAATACCACCATCTAGTTTAGGTATCATAACACAAGATGAACTCCAATCTGAATACCATTTTCCAGCATATACTCAATTTCTTGTTCAGGAAGTTTGCATTTTTCTATGTTCATTCGATATGGATGCTGTTTTATTGGTTTAACAACACCGTCATCTACGTCATGTGAGACGGCTGTGGTTCTTTTTGGGACATCAGGGAGCAAATCCTTAAATTTCATAATTAACTGCTTCATCGGCTGCTTCTGCTGTGGCTATAAATGAGCCAATTTTTTTTTATCAATGTTTTCCAAAACAGTTGAATTTGTTAGTCTAGCTGGGATAATGTTTGTTTTAATATAAACCTCAGATGAATCAGTTAACACGTTCCCAGAGAGTTCAGACTCCTTGTTATTGACACCAACAGACACAGCTGCAACCTGTTTTTCAAAATATGGTTTTAACATGTTTATGTGACAGAGTTGTGTTGTTTTTTGTCTGCCTGGTGTTTTGACTAGATAATCCACATCACTAAACCTAGACACAACCTCATAAGGTCCGTGGAACCTAGCTTGCAAAGGGTCCGTTTGCTTTGGAAACAGACCCAGAACCTTATCTCCCCGCTCGAATGACCTCATTCTAGCTTGTTTATCATATCAAGTCTTCATTCTTTCCTGGGAAACTTTGAGTTTTCTCTTGCTCAGCTACAGGCCTTGTGTAATCTGTCTTTGAATTTCAAAACACAGTCTAACAAATTAATATGCAGGTCTTTGTTAACCCACTGCTCCTTTAACAATGCCAAAGGTCCTTGGACCTGGTGACCAAACACAAGTTCAAAGTGACTAAAGCCTAGGGATTCCTGTAATGATTCTCTTACTGCAAATAAAAGCAAATGAACTCCCTCATCCCAATCCTTCTCATTTTCAATACAGAATGTCTTAATCATAGTTTTAAGGGTAGAATGAAATCTTTCTAAGGCCCCTTGTGACTCTGGATGGTAGCAGATGCCGTAATTTGTTTAGCTCCCAGTTCATAGACTACCTGCTGGAATAAACCTGACATAAGATTACCTCCCTGATCAGACTGGATTTCTTTAGGCAAGCAAGATAAAGTGAAAAACTTTATGAGAGGCTTCGACACAGTTTTAGCTTTTATATTTCTGAGAGGTCTTGCCTCGGAAAATCTGGATGCTGTACACATGATGGTTAACAAATACTGATGGCCAGCTTTAGTCTTTGGCTATGGTCCAACACAATCCACAATAACTTTAGAAAAGGGTTCATCAAATGCAGGAATAGGCTGGAGTGGGGCCACTAGGGTGACTTGATTAGGTTTACCCACAACCTGACAAGTGTGACAAAGTCCTGCAAAATGTTGCAACATCTTTCCGTAAACTAGGCCAGAAGAATTGTTTCAAAACTTTGTTCACAGTTTTATTCACGCCTAGATGGCCACCCAAGGGCTTACTATGGGCCAAAGTCAAAATATCATTCCTATAGACTTTAGGAACAACAACTTGGTGAACAATTGCCCAATCCTCACTTGCAGGAATATCAGGTGGTCGCCACTTCCTCATTAACAATGCATCTTTGAAATAATACCCAACTGGCACTTTCTAAATCTCATCACCTGTGAGAGCTTTTTCTCTTAAAGCTCCAATCTCAGGATCTCCGTTCTATTCTGCTAAAAACTCCTTTCTAGACAGAGATAAATCTTTGTCATTAGATTTAATACCTGGATCCTGGTTAAACAATGAAGGCAGAAAAGTCCCAGACAAGTCATCAAAACCTAAATCCCGATTTTGGTTATCATGGGTAGCAGAACCACCATGCACAGAACTATCTGCATTGGCTGACCTCTTCGCCATACTCCGAGTTACTGCTCAGGAGGGATAAATGTTAGGGTTTATCTGTAACTTTACCAACTGCTAGGTCATTCCCTAACAATAAAAAACACCATCCACCCGTAATCTGCGTCGTAGTCCTATTTTAACAGGTCCCGAAACTAACTCTGACTTCAAAATTACCTTCTGCAGAGGTACAGAAACAACGTCGCCTCCAGTACCTTGAATAAGATATACCTCACCAGTGGCAGTCTCATGGCTAAACTTCAGAAAACTGTCTAATATAAGTGACTGAGAAGCCCTAGTATCTCGAAGAATTTTCATTGGTACCGGGTTGACCCTTCCTTTACTGAAACAAACCCATCTGACGTCAAATGAAGGACTTCTTTCCTGAGGTGACCAGACGACTTAACCTTTGACAGAGCTTCATCGGAATGTTCAGAACCCTGTGGGTTGATGGGTGTTACAAAGTGTTGGACACAGGCATCTGGAACTGCATCCTTTTCCTTCTCCTTCTTTAAGAGGAAACAGTTAGACATAACATGACCAAATTACAGGAAGGATATTAATAAGGTTGAAAGAGTGCAGAGAAGGTTTACAAGGATTTTGCCGGGACTTGAAAAACTCAGTTACAGAGAAAGGTTGAATAGGTTAGGACTTTACTCCCCGGAGCATAGAAGAATGAGGGGAGATTTGATAGAGGTATATAAAATTATGATGGATATAGATAGAGTGAATGCAAGCAGGCTTTTTCCACTGAGGCAAAGGGAGAAAAAAACCAGAGGACATGGGTTAAAGGTTGGGGGGGGGGGAGTTTAAAGGGAACATTAGTGGCGTCTTCTTCACACAGAGAGTGGTGGGAGTATGGAATGAGCTGCCAGACAAGGTGGTAAATGCGGGTTCTTTTTTAACATTTAAGAATAAATTGGACAGATACATGGATGGGAGGTGTATGGAGGGATATGGTCCATGTGCAGTTGAGTGGGACTAGGCAGAACATGATTCGGCACAGCCAAGAATGGCCAAAAGTCCTGTTTCTGTGTTGTAGATTTTTTTTTATGGTTTCTATGGTTTCCTACAATAGTGACAAGTAGGACCAGAATGTTTCTCCTTCACTCGCTTCCCTTCATCCTTACTCTTGTCGCTAGTCCCAGATTTAATTTCTGGTTTACCCTGACTATCAATGCTACTCTTTTGGAAGGTCTTACTTGGGTAAACTTAAACTTGTGGGTTAAGGCAAGCTCATCTGCTAATCTAGCAGATTCTTGCAATGTGGCAGCATCTTTTTCATCTAAATATGCCGTTATATCATTATGGACTCACTTTTTTAATTCTTCTATTATAACCAATTTAAGTTTTCAAAATTACTATCCACATTTTTAGATGTGCACCATTACTCAAAACACACAGATTTCTCATAAGCAAATTCCACATAAGCTTGGTTCACAGATTTCTTCAAATTCCTAAACCTCTGCCTATAGGCTTCTCGAACCAGTTCATAGGCTTCAAGCACAGTCTGTTTCACAGCCTCATAATTAGCTGCATTTTCAATTGATAGGGCAGAATAAGCCTGTTGAACCTTACTCTTAATTACATTCTGTAACAAGAGAGGCCAGCTTCCTTCCGGCCACTTTAGGCTCTGAGCCACCTTCTCAAAATGCTGAAAGTATTCATCAACCTCAACTTCATCAAATGGAGGGACCAATTTAACTTTCCGACTGGCAACAAATTTATCATCAGTGTCAAACACTGGACCCCCTTACTGCAGTATCTCTATCTTCTCCAGCTCAAAATGCCTCTGTCTTTCTGCTTCCTCAGCCTGAAGCTGTTTTTGTCATAACTCAATCTCGAGCTGTTTGCCTTTTACCTCAGCCTCGAGCTGTTTTTGTATTAACTCAGCCTCTGTCTTCAGTTCCTCCAATTTGTACTGGAGCTCAAGATCACTGAGTTTACTTTCAGGAAACCTTTCTAACTCCCCCTCTTCAAACTTCCTCAAAGAAAAATAGTGCTCAGCTATTATCCTCTGAATCTGTACCTTTTTCGTGTCCCGTTCTACCGCAGTAAGCCCCAGCTTCTTAGCAATGGCCAACAAGTCGTCCTTTCTGGCATCCCCTTTTTTCCTTGGCTATCCATCCCATAGGATGATGACGGTTCCTTTCAGTCACTTAGTGGGGTTTGATATCTGTGTCCTGGAGTGGCTGTACAGGCCGATCATTGACAGGCACTGCTTGCCACATACTTGGCAGGTGAGGCTTGGAGGGGTAACAGGGGCAGAAGCTCTGTTGTGGCATTTCCTGTGCCTTTCCTCTGTTGCCTCGTTGAGCTTGTTCTCAGCAGCGTCCACATCCTTTCTGATGGCATCCCTCCACTGTGTGCGATCCTGAGCCAGATCCTCCCCTGTTGATGGGGCAATGTTAGCTTTCTTAAGGCTCCTGTGCAGAACATCCTTGTACCGTAGTCGCTGGACTCCTCGTTTTCGGGTACCACTGGACAGCTGGCCGTACAAGAAGTGCTTGGGCAATCTTCCGTCAGGCATTCTGACAACATGTCCTGCCCAGCGCAGTTGGGCTGATATCACCAAGGTTGAAACTGCTGGCATTCCATTTCGAGAGAGAACCTCGGTATTGGAGACCTTGTCTCGCCAGGTAATCTTCATCAGAGAACCTAGGGTGACGTTGCTGCAGTTGGTCAAGCTGGCGTAAGTGTCACTGATATGGGCACCATGTCTCACATCCGTATAACAAGGCTGATATGACAACAGCCCTGTATACCTTGCACTTGGTGGCCAACCTGATGTTCTGTGACCAAATTCGATCTTTTAGCGGACCAAAGGCATTGCAGGCCTTTCTGTTCTTGACTCAATCTCTACATCCAGAGAAGCTGAGGATGTTATTATGCTGCCTAGGTAGCAAAACTTGTTGACAGCATTGAGAGGAGTGTCATCAATGATGACAGTTGGCTCTTCGTATCTTGAGCCAGGAGCCGGTTTGTACAGAACTTCCGTCTTTTTCAGTCTCATTGTCATTCCAAAGCTTTTAGCTGCACTGGTAATGTGACTGGCGATCTCCTGTAAGTCTTCAAGAGAGTGGGCAACCAGTGCACAGTCATCAACAAACTGTAGCTCATGCACCAAAATGTCTCTTACTTTTGTTCTTGCTCTCAATCTTGCGATGTTGAGGAGTCCGCCATCAGCCCTCGTTTGCAGGAAGACCCCTGACTTCAGGTCTGATGTGGCATCCTGAAGAACAACAGCGAAGAATAGTCCAAACAGAGTAGGAGCCAGAACACAACCCTGTTTTGCACCGTTGCTGATGGGAAATGGGTCTGACAACTCACCACACATGTTGATGAGGCCTTCCATGCCTTCCTGGAACTGACGGATGATGTTGGCTAGGCAGGGGGGGGTGGAACTGAATTATGGTAGGAGCTTCCACAGGCCATCTCTACCAACAGTGTCAAACGCTTTGGTTAGATCAACAAATGTGACATAGAGACTTCTCTGCTGCTCAACATATTTCCCTTGGAGCTTCCTTAGTGAAAAGATCATGTCCACTGTACTACGGCCTGTTCGAAAACCACACTGGCTTTCTGAAGGATGTTGTCACTGACACCAAATCCAAGGAGATGGTCGTCGATTTCAGACGGTCTCAGCCTGATCACACACCTCTCAGCATCAGCGGCTCCACAGTGGAGAGCGTGGAAAACATTAAGTTCCTTGGGGTGCAGATCTCGGACAATCTCACCTGGTCCAGGAACACCACTGGGATTGTGAAATGGGCCCAGCAGAGATTGCACTTTCTGAGGAAGCTTAAACAAGCATCACTCCCCACTAACATCTTAACTGCATCCTACAGAGGCGTGGTTGAGAGTGTGCTGACCTTTTGCATCACAACCTGGTACTCCAGCTGCAGTGCTGTCGACAAAAAAGCCTTGCAGAGGGTGGTTAGGGGAGCAAAGAAGGTTATTGGGATCTCCCTACCTTCTGTCCAGGGAAGAGATGCTACATCATTAAAGAACCCTCACACCCTTTCCATGAACTGTTTGTTCTTCTGCCATCAGACAAATGTTACAGGAGCATCAAAACTAAAACCACAGGGCTACTAAACAGCTTCCTCCCACAGGCAGTCAGACTGCTAAATAGCTGCTCCACCTGACTCTGCTTTGGACACATTTAACTTGCACTGGACACTTACAACTTGATTTTAACTGACATGTGGCTGTTGTGTTTTACTATTTATTGTTATGTTTATTATTTAGTGTTGCATTCGTTATGTTATGATTGCACTGCCCCTGAGGAACACTGTCTCATTCTGCCCTGCAGAGCTGATGTATGGTTAGAATGACAATAAAGTTTTTTGAATTTTGAATCTTGAAGGTTCGACACCAAGCGTCTATAGGTGATCTTTGCGAGGCATTTCCCCGCAACTGACAGAAGAGAAATGCCACAGTAATTGTTGCAGTCTCTCTTGTCTCCCTTGTTCTTGTAGATGATCATGATTGATGCGTCTTTGAAGTCTTGTGGTAATTCTGCAGCTCCCCACAACTATGTGAACAGCTGGTGCAGGCATGATGTCAGTGTGTGCCCACCATACTGGTAGATCTCGGCTGCGATACCGTTAGGCCCTGGTGCTTTGTTGGGTTTTAGCTGTTTGATGGCTTTGATGACCTCGTGAAGAGTAGGGGGAGCATCTAGTTTGAACAGTATGGGTCGAGGGTGTACTCTGCCCAGTGCTTCGTCGGTGATGGTTCTTGGTCTGTTCAGCAGCTCGTGGAAGTTTTGTTGCCATCTTTTCATGTGCTCTGACTTCTCAGTGAAGATGGATGTACTGTCCTTGATCAGGAGTTGTGAGGTGCCTTGTTTTGATGGACCATACACAACCTTAATTGCTTCATAGAAGCTTCTTGAGTCATTACAGTCAGCAAAGGCTTGTAACTCCTTGGCCTTGTTAGCCACCACTGGTCTTTCATAGCCCTAAGCTGCCTCTGCAAAGTTCATTTTGCACTCTAAAAGGCACGTTTTTTGGAACTTGAGTCTGGGTGTCGAAGGAGAGCCTGGTGTGCAGCTGCCTTAGCTCTTAGAAAGTCTTGCACAAATTGGTTGCTGTCATCAAACCAGTCCGATGCTTGTGTTTGACTTTCCCAAAGTGTCCTGGGCAGCGCTGTAGACCGTTTCTTTGAAGACATTCCAGTGGACAGTAATATCATCTGCTGGATTCTCAACCAGTCTGCTTAGAGCAGTTTCCATAGAGGATTTCAGGGCATCAGCACACTCATGACGTTTCAATTTGGTGGTGTTCAGCTTTTTGGGTGGTTTGACAGCATTCAGTCTGCATGGAGGTTTGATCCATAGACATAGATCCGACCACACCATTTGATGATCAGTTGAGCACTCAGCTCCACGCTTAACTCTGATTATACCAACGTCAGAGATGTCTTGTTGTCGGGTGATGACATAGTCAATGAGATGCCAACTTTCAGATCGTGGATGCATCCATGTGCATTTGAGCTTGTCTGGCAATCTGAACAGTGTGTTAGTAATGCACAGTTTGAATTCTGTGCACATCGAGGGGAGCAGTAGACCGTTACTCCTGCCAACCCTTTGGTGTCCAATCACACCAGGCCATACAGTGCACTCCTTGCCAACCCGAGCATTAAAGTCTCCCAGCAACAGCAGCTTATCGGAAGTTGCTGCACCACTGATGGTGGTTTTCAGATCACTGTAGAATGCCTCCTTGACTTCACTGGGATTAGTCAGAGTTGAGTTGACTATGGTGAGGTGGCGCTTTCCTTGCAGAGGTGTATGCAAGGTCTGGGTCGGTCATTTACAGCAACAAGCAGGGTTGGTAGCTTTGCTGCAAGGTAGTTCTTGATAGCCAAGCACACACCAGATTCTCTTCACTCTTCTTCGGGCCTGCCAGACCAGAAGAATGTGTACCCTCCATTCTCTTCACAAAGCGCACCCTCTCCAGCGAGTCGGGACTTCTGGAGAGCCTCAATGTCCATATGGAGAGTCCTTAAGGACACGAGCAATGAGTGCAGTGCGTCTCTCTGGGCTATCAGAGTTAGCATTGTCCAACAGAGTTCGTATGTTCCATGAGGTGACGATCAGAGTCTGCTTGCGATTCTTACCGCTAGAGTTGGACAACCCGCCAGACGCGGCAGACTGGCCAGGTTAGTGTGAGAGGGGTTTGTTTGAGCCACCTTTTCTAGGCCCTTCCCTAACTGTAGGGTGAGCAGTGCCTCTGCAAAACTGGGCTGCTCAGACACAGAAGGTGCTGCCTCACCAGATCTCCGCTCTGTAATCCATGGGCGACCACTCTCCTCCTGCCGCCTGCATGCAGACTTGTGACTACGGCTCCCAGCAGGTCAAACCTACCGCTTCGTCACTTGTCCGTTGCTACAGGACTTGGGTGTGTTGACGATACTGCACTCCTCAGAAAGGAACAGCATGTGCGTCAATGGATTTTAGGTGAGTAGGGAATTGCACAGGTCCAGATCCACCCTCTCGACATCCCCTCCCAGATCCAGCGGCATGGTGGGGTCCAAGATGACTGGGGGCAGTTCTGTTGCAGTGAATGGCCAGACTAACCTTCGATGCAAGGGATGCCTTTTCCGCACTTCACGGCACGTGTTTGCTAGATGGTCGTTGACCCTACGAGAGGGTTCATCCGCCCTTTGACAGGTCTTGTTTTTCCTCCTGCTGGGGGAGCCAGTTTACCATGCGACAGGTAGTACTGGGTTACATGGTACCAGTAGCCCTCAGACGATGACCTGACCTGGCATCCCTTAACGCCTCAGGGTCTGGCGATGCCAGAAATGCCCCAATATCCATTGCCGCTGGTTTCTACACACAGGTCAAACAAAACGGAGGTAACCAATCAGATCGATAATCTATCAATTAATAAGCTCCAAATTTGTTCATAACCCGGACGAGCCCCCAATTTTATGTTACATACCAGCAGCAATAGATCACAAGTGAGTCGGCTTTTAATGTTGAAACTACTATCTTTATCAGTATCTACCGATAATATAGTAACTTTAACGAAATAAACAGAAGTTAACAGCGTTATGCGTATATATGTGTGTGGCTCCCAAACTGTCAAGTTTAGGAACAATTATTAACGTCTTAAGAAAGTAAAGTAGAAAAGTTCAGTGATCCCTGAAGTAAATGATTTGTAATCCAGGATATGATATAGAGAGAAGGCCATTACGGCGAATTCCGCAAGTTCCCCCCGGGTAACCAGAATAATAATCGTCGAAGATCTTATCCATCAAGTCGTTCCAAAATCCACGTAGAAATAGGTGACATGCCACGGAAATATCCCTTCTTCCAATTGGTAACCACAGAGCACACCCAAATTCAGGCAAGGTTTAATAAAAGATGGTTCCACAGAATACTCCACAACAGAAATCCACATACGGATAATACGAAGTGACAGTCACACATTCAAATCATTAAACAACCCACTATTTTGGGCTTGGGTAAATAGCCGACTTTCACCCATAATATAGCAAACTGCGCCAGCAGCTTGCAGTCCAAGCTTGTTCTCTCTCTCTCTCTCTCTCTGTATGTTATAGTCTTCAGTAGGCTGCTGCAGCTTGTGACTGGCGTCATAGTCCCACCTCACTCAGGAGCTCTTAAGGTAACACTCACAGTACAAGCTTGCGTCTCTCGTAAAGCCAGCGTAGTGTTCTAGTTCAGGTATTGTGCGGCTCTCTTGGCAGTAGTGCTGTTGACACGTAGGGGGTTGCCACTACAGAGTGTCTCGACTGGTTTGACAGAGTTCCAGGAGAGGATGGGGTAAGATTAGTGGATACACGGTCCAGCTGTTCACCGATCTTCGTTATGTTAGTGGACAGGGAACGGAGGTTTTCCACAACATCCCGGAGAAGTTGATCATGCAGAGCCAGTAGGGAGCCTTGAATGGCGAGGGCTTGTTGCAGGGTCTTCGTGTCCACTGGGTCCATTGTGGCCAGATCGTTCTGTTGCAATGAGTGAAGGAAGCGAACCCAAGTGCAGGGCACAGGCACAGAGACTGAATTTGGATGCTTACACAGGCGTAAACACCAAACAGCAAACAGGAGGGATCTTGACACGGAACCCTGATATGGAACCTTGACTCAGAGACTTGACACGGAGCCTTGACACTGAGCCTTGACTCAGAGAGACTCGTTGGAATGAAAGATGGCGGCGCGACGCAGCTCGCAGTGGCCACCACGGTGGTGATGACCGTTATTTGTCAAGTAGGATGCCGTGCACAATCCTGATTTGATGGAGACGGACATGAGAGCATGGAGGAACATCTGGAGAAACTTCTGAAATGCCTGCATCACTGCTGCTGCTACTGTTTGGTCCTGAATCTCCGGAGGAGAAGGCTGTCAGTCCTCGGCTTTGCTTGTTGCTCGGCGGCCGGGTTAAAGTCGAAGCGCTCGGCAGAGGATAGTGCTCGGAGAGGCTGTGTCGGAGGGGCTAGTCGGAGGCTCGAAGTTTTCGGACGGACTCAGAGTCCGCTGTGGTCGGTTGCTTCCAATGATGCTGCATCGCCGAGTTAGCGGCGGCGCTTGGAGGTTCATGATGGGGAGAGTTTCTCCCTTCTGCCGCCTGCGTGGGATGATGAATCTATCGGGACTTTGAGACTTTTTTTTACCGTGCCCATGGTCTTCTCTTTATCAAATTATGGTGTTGTTGCACTGTTGTAACTATTTCTTATAATTATGTGGTTTTGTCAGTTTTAGTCTTGGTTTGTCCTGTGTTTCTTGTGATATCATTCTGGAGGACCGCTGTATCATTTTAATGCATGTATTTCTAAATGACAATACATTTGAACTGTGAACGGAGAACCTTGAAACTGGAACTAGTCTTAGAACAAACGGTTCTAAGAGGTCGGGAACGTAGTTATCTCACAGAGGGGGGAAAAACAAACAACGAACTGGCGAGTAGTGGTTGTGATGCTGGGGTTCTTATACTACAGTTCCTGATGGAAACCAGGTATGCTGTCATCAAAGCGAATTAGCAGTAAATGGGAAACTATCGGTCGGAATCAAGGCATAATCAAAGGAAATTAGGAGCAAGACAGGGAATTAACGATCGGGACCATGACAGTCAGGGGTAATTCTTTTACACGGAGAGTGGTGAGTGTATGGAATAGGCTGACAGCGATGGCGGTGGAGGCGTATACGAGAAGGTCTTTTAAGAGAGTTCTGGACGGGTAAATGGAGCTCAGAAAAGTAGACGGCTATGGGTAACCCGATGTAATTTCTAAGGTAAGGACATATTCAGCACAGCTTTGTGGGCCGAAGAGCTTGTATTGTGCTGTAGGTTTTCTTTGTTTCTATGTTGCTATATCCAAATTGACACTACAGTAATTACAAACTTTGCTGAAGTCAGGTATCCAGGACATTGACATGCATGACACAAAATTTGAGGTCAGTGTCAGTCAATAGCTTGAGAAATAATATTTCCAAACAAGTCCTCTGCCTAATCACACACTGTTCCAGCTACACAACAATTTCTATCAATTAGTGCTGGGACATAACATTAATTTTCTCACCAGATCTCCACATTGTGCAGAATTACTTGAACCTATGCTCCCATATCTCACAGCTGCTACATGTTCAGTCATGACTTTTCATTGACACAGTGACCAGAGAGAGACGGAGGGTAAAGTGGGTGAGATAATATGAGAGAAAAGTAAGAAGTCAGAGACGGAGTGTAAAGTAAGTTTTGTGTGTGTGTGTGTGTGGTGTGTGGTGTGTGTGTGTGGGGTGTGTGTCTCAGCGTGCGCGCGAGTGTGTTTCCAAGTGATGGGGATGACTGGAACGTGTAGTCAAAAGTCACAGGATAATCATTTAAAGTCACTGCACTTACACCTAAGCTTCCGTTTTACAATTTACTCCTCGGTCACCTCACTATTTCTTTTGATTCCAAGTAGCGTTTGGTGTAAATTGTTGTAATTTTCATGCCTTTCCTTACCATGACCTTATCTCTTAGGGAATTTAGCGTCAAGATAGGGTAGGAGTATGAGGGGTGATTGATAAGTTTGTGGCCTAAGGTAGGAGGCATCAGGTTGAGAAAACTTAGCACATTTATTTTTCAACGTAGCCCCATCCTACATTTACACACTTAGTCAGGCGGTCGTGGAGCATACGGATCCCTTCTTTGTAGAAGTCAGCGTCTTGGACGTCCAGAAGTGGTTGACAGCAGGGATGGTTGATAAGTTTGTGGCCTAAGGCAGAAGGAGATAAGTTACTAACTTCAAACTTTCTGCGTAATCACTGAAAGAGTTGAACTGCATGTGCATGTAACGAGAGCTGTATAACTCATCGCCTTCCGCCTTAGGTCACGAACTTATCAATCACCCCTGCTGTCGACCGCTTCTGGACGTCCAAAACGCTGACTTCTATAAAGGCAAGGGGTCCGTATGCTCCACGACCACTGGACTAAGTGCGTAAATGTAGAATGGGACTATGTTGAAAAATAAATGTGCTAGGTTTTCTAAATTTGACTCCTTCTACTTTAGGCCACGAACTTATCAATCACCCCGTAATTCAGTAAGAAAGTGTAAAATGCTATTTAAATTGGTCGGATGCAAAATGAGAGTCTGAGGTGATTTAACTGCAGATAATCTTATGATATTTCAAAGCTGACTTCACATTACGCACCCCAAATTGTAATTCTGGACGAGTTTAAAATTACTCAATTAAAAACTTTGAAAGTAGCATTTTGTAACGTTTGTTTGTGCTACTTATCTGGGTAAGTCAAGGTCAAATTCTAAATCCCAGATAAATATGAGATACCACTATTCTTCCCAGATTCCCAAGTTTAAAGTAACTCGTGATTAAACAACTATGGACAGTGAATATTTGTTTCTGTTTTAAAGTTCGCAGAAGAACAAATACCTCATTTGTTAAATATTAATAACTGCAATGAGTTCCTATATAACGCAATGACATGATTTGGGAAAGTTTGCCACAGTGAAGCATTCACCATGGGATGGACATCTCTGTTACTTGCTCTCTGGGTGTCTCTTCCTGCATTATCCCTTGGTGACCCTCTGTAAGTATTAGGGAATAGTTCAATTTAATGTACATTATGTAAAAGTTGCCACACAGGTGGATAGGGTAGTTAAGAAAGCTTATGGGGCGTTAGCTTTCATAAGTCGAGGGATAGAGTTTAAGAGTCGTGATGTAATGATGCAGCTCTATAAAACTCTGGTTAGGCCACAATTGGAGTAATGAGTCCAGTTCTGGTCGCCTCACTATAGGAAAGATGTGGAAGCATTGGAAAGGTTACAGAGGAGATTTACCAGGATGCTACCTGGTTTAGAGAGTATGCAATATGATCAGAGATTAAGGGAGTTAGGGCTTTACTTTTTGGAGAGAAGGATGAGATGAGACATGATAGAAGTGTACAAGATAATAAGAGGAATAGATAGAGTGGATAGCCAGCGCCTCTTCCCCAGGGCACCACTGCTTAATACAAGAGGACACGGCTTTAAGGTAAGGGGTGGGGAGTTCAAGGGGGATATTAGAGGAAGGTGTTATACTCAGAGAGTGGTTGGTGCGTTGAATGCACTGCCTGAGTCAGTGGTGGAGGCAGATACACTCGTGAAGTTTAAGAGACTACTAGACAGGTATATGGAGGAATCTAAGGTGGGGGCTTATATGGGAGGCAGGGTTTGAGGGTCAGCATAACTTTGTGGGCCGAAGGGCCTGTACTGTGCTGTATTATTCTATGTTCTACGTTCTATGTATATTCTTGTATTTAGAAATTTCCTGCCGTTCAGGATGATCAGGTAATTCCCTCCTATAGGTTAGGTGGGATTTTCAGATATAGATAGGTTCTTGATTAGCCAGGGCATCAAATGGTATGAGGAGAAAGCAGGGGAGTGGGGATGACTGGAAGAATTGGATCAGCCATGATTGAATAGCGGAGCAGACTTGATGGACGTAATGGGTTACTTCTGCTTTCTGCTCGCATGTTCAGTCCTTGAAGGTCGGCGGAGGCGCAGCAGCGAAGGAGTAAGTGTGGGGATTGGCTGAGAAGGAGCGGTTGATTTGAAAGCCGGTCGTGAGCAGCCAGAAACTAATTACTCAAACTATCAGCTAATATAATCAAGGTTCTCTCTAAGGGAGCGGCCTGTCGGGGAGCGGCCTTGTCGAGGGAAGTGCCTTGTGAGAGAAGTGCGAGCCTTTAGCTCTAGAGTCTTCGGCGAGGAGGCTGAGGGAAGAGGGTACGCCACAGTTGAAGAGGGTGAGAAGTGATGAAGAAATGACCGCTAGGTTGATTCAGTGTGCTGCGTGCATGATGTGGGAGGTCAGGGACACTGATGGTGCCTCTGGCTCCTACACCTGTGGAAAATGTGTCCAGATTCAGTTTCTGAAGGACAATGTTGCAGCACTGGAGAGGCAACTGGATGACCCCAGGTTCATCTGGGAAAACAAGAGTTTTCTGGACAGGACCTACAGCGAGGTCGTTACACCGAGGATACCGGAAGAGAGAAGGGAGGGCGACGATGAGGAAGGAAAGGATGCTTGAAGTACCGGAGACCCCGGGGGATGTACCTCTCGTAAACAGGTTCACCCTTTTGGAAGCTGTCGGGACAAAAGACACTGCCAGCCCGAGAGGCGGTTAGGTCTGCGAGTCAAAAATTGAAAATTGGTTCTGAAGCAAAGCCGAGGAGACAGACATTAGGCAGAGCCGTGGTAGTAGGGGATTCCATCGTGAGAGGTACAGAAAGGGGTTTCTGCAGCAACAGGCGAGATTGAAGGATGGTGTGTTGCCTCCCTGGTGCTGGGATCCAGGGTGACACGGACCGGTTGCAGGGAATCCTCAAGAGTGAAGGTGAACATCCGGAAGTGGTGGTGCATGTCAGCACAAATGACGTGGGGAAGAAGATGAAAGACATTCTACAAAATGAATTCAGTGAACTCGGAAGAAGGCGAAAATCAGGACTTCCGGGGTGGTTATCTCCGGTTTGCTTCCAGTTCCTCGTGCTGGAGAGGGCCGCAACAGGGAGATAATGGATCTGAATGTGTGTCTAAGGAACTGGTGCAGGAAGCAAGGATTTACATTCTGGAACCACTGGGGCATGTTTTGTGGTAAGGATGAATTATACAAAAGGGACGGGTTGCACCTTAATAGGCGAGGGACCAGCAGGTGTGTTTAAATTAAGTAGGTGGGGGGAGGGGACGAACTGGAAATATAAGGATAGAGTGAAAGGGAAAGTGAGAATAAGAAAAGTTAAGAAAGACGACAGAATCAACGGAGCAGAAAGCTCAAGAAGGAATCGTACGGTATGGCCAAGTGAAATAGGAATTGATATGAAAGGTGAGGGGAGTGATGAATTGAAAGTATTATATATTGAAAGCACGGAGTATAATAAATGAAGTAGATGGGGTTGAGACACAGTTGGAAATTGGCAAGTATGCTGTTGTGGGAATAACAGAGACATGGCTTCAACAGGGCAGGGACTGGGAAATGAATATTCAAGTGTATACGTCCTATCGAAAGGACAGACTGATGGGCAGAGGGGGTGGGGTGGCTCTGTTTGTGAGGAATGATATTCAGTCCCTTGCAAAGGGGGACATAGAATCAGGAGACGTAGAGTCAGTATGGATAGAAATGAGAAATTCTAAGGGTTGAAAGACCCTAATGGGAGTTATCTACAGGCCCCCAAACAGTAGTCTGGATGTAGGGTGTAAGTTTAATCAAGAGTTAAAAATGGCATGCAGCAAAGGTAATGCTACAGTTGTTATGGGGGATTTCAACATGCAGGTAGACTGGAAGAATCAGGTGGGTACTGGACCCCAAGAAAGGGAGTTTGTGGAGTGCCTCCGAGATGGAATCTTAGAACAGCTTGTAGTGGAGCCTACCAGAGAGAAGGCAGTTCTAGATTTGTTACTGTGCAATGAACCGGATTTGATCAGGGACCTCGAGGAAAAGGAGCCATCAGGAGGTAGTGACCATAATATGATAAGTTTTAATCTACAAACTGAGAGAGAGAAGGGAAAATTGGAAGTGTCAGTATTACAGTTGAACAAAGGGAACTATGGAGCTATGAGGGAGGGGCTAGCCAAAGTTCAATGGAACAATACCCTAGCAGGGATGACAGTGGAACAATAATGGCAGGTATTTCTGGGAATAATGCAGAAGGTGCAAGATCAGTTCATACCAAAGAGGAAGAAAGATCCTAAGGAGAGTAAGGGGAGGCCATGGCTGACAAGGGAAATAAAGGCCAGTATAAAAATAAAAGAGAAGAAGTATAACATAGCAAAGATGAGTGGGAAGCCGGAGGATTGTTCTCTGGCAAAGATGTGATTGGTAGGTGGGAAGCCTTCAAAGGGGAAACTTTGAGAGTGCAGGGTTTGTATGTTCCTGTCAGGATTAAAGGCAAATTGAATAGGAATAAGGAACCTTGGTTCTCAAGGGATATTGCAACTCTGATAAAGAAGAAGAGGGAGTTGTATGAAATGTATAGGAAACAGGGTAAATCAGGTGCTTGAGGAGTATAAGAAGTGCAAGAATATGCTTAAGAAAGAAATCAGGAGGGCAAAAAGAAGACATGAGGTTTCCTTGGCAGTCAAAGTGAAGGATAATCCAAAGAGCTTTTACAAGTATATTAAGAGCAAAAGGATTGTAAGGGATAAAAATGGTCCTCTTGAAGATCAGAGTGGTTGGCTTTGTGCAGAACCAAAGGAAACTGGGGAGATCTTAAATAGGTTTTTTGCGTCTGTGTTTACTAAGGAAGCTGGCATGAAATCTATGGAATTGAGGGAATCAAGTAGTGAGACCATGGAAACTATACAGATTGAAAAGGAGGAGGTGCTTGCTGCCTTGAGGAAAATTAAAGTGGATAAATCCCCGGGACCTGACAGGGTGTTCCCTCGGACCTTGAAGGAGACTAGTGTTGAAATTGCGGGGGCCCTGGCAGAAATACTTAAAATGTCGCTGTCTACGGGTGAAGTGCCGGAGGATTGGAGAGTGGCTCATGTTGTTCCGTTGTTTAAAAAGTAATCTGGGAAATTATAGGCCGGTGAGTTTAACGTCAGTAGTAGGTAAGTTATTGGAGGGAGTACTAAGAGACAGAATCTACAAGCATATGGATAGACAGGGGCTTATTAGGGAGAGTCAACATGGCTTTGTGCGTGGTAGGTCATGTTTGACCAATCTGTTGGAGTTTTTCGAGGAGGTTACCAGGAAAGTGGATGAAGGGAAGGCAGTGGATATTGTCTACATGGACTTCAGTAAGGCCTTTGACAAGGTCCCGCATGGGAGGTTAGTTAGGAAAATTCAGTCGCTAGGTATACATGGAGAGGTAGTAAATTGGACATTGGCTCGATGGAAGAAGCCAGAGAGTGGTGGTAGAAAATTGCTTCTCTGAGTGGAGGCCTGTGACTAGCGGTGTGCCACAGGGATCAGTGCTGGGTCCATTGTTATTTGTCATCTATATCAATGATCTGGATGATAATGTGGTAAATTGGATCAGCAAGTTTGCTGATGATACAAAGATTGGAGGTGTAGTAGACAGTGAGGAAGGTTTTCAGAGCCTGCAGAGGGACTTGGACCAGCTGGAAAAATGGGCTGAAAAATGGCAGATGGAGTTTAATACTGACAAGTGTGAGGTATTGCACGTTGGAAGGACAAACCAATGTAGAACATACAGGGTTAATAGTAAGGCACTGAGGAGTGCAGTGGAACAGAGGGATCTGGGAATACAGATACAAAATTCCCTAAAAGTGTTTTCACAGGTAGATAGGGTCGTAAAGAGAGCTTTTGGTACATTAGCCTTTATTAATGATAGTATTGAGTATAAGAGCTGGAATGTTATGATGAGGTTGTATAAGGCATTGGTGAGGCCAAATCTGGAGTATTGTGTTCAGTTTTGTTCACCAAATTACAGGAAGAGTATAAATAAGGTTGAAAGAGTGCAGAGAAGGTTTACAAGGATGTTGCCGGGACTTGAGAAACTCAGTTACAGAGAAAGGTTGAATGGGTTAGGACTTTATTCCCTGGAGCGTAGAAGAATGAGAGGAGATTTGATAGAGGTATATAAAATTATGATGGGTATAGATAGAGTGAATGCAAGCAGGCTTTTTCCACTGAGGCAAGGGGAGAAAAAAACCAGAGGACATGGGTTAAGGGTGAGGGGGGAAAGTTTAAAGGGAACATTAGGGGGGCTTCTTCACATAGAGAGCGGTGGGAGTATAGAATGAGCTGCCAGACGAGGTGGTAAATGCGGGTTCTTTTTTAACATTTAAGAATAAATTGGACAGATACATGGATGGGAGGTGTATGGAGGGATATGGTCCGTGTGCAGGTCAGTGGGACTAGGCAGAAAATGGTTCGGCACAGCCAAGAAGGGCCAAAGGGCCTGTTTCTGTGCTGTAGTTTCTATGATTGGGAAACTTTTAAAGAGCAACAGAAGATAACTAAAGAGGTAATACATGGAGAAAAAATGAGGTACGAAGGTAAACTAGCTAATAATATAAAGGAGGATAGTAAAAGCTTCTTTAGGTATGTAAAAAGGAAAAAAAATAGTTAAGACCAAAATTGGGTCCTTGAAGACAGAAAAGGGTGAATTTATTATGGGGAACAGGGAAATGGCAGACGAGTTGAACAGGTACTTCTGATCTGTCTTCACTGTCTTCTAAACAATCTCCCATATCTATAATAGTGGCCAAAGGACCTAGGGTAATGGATGAACTGAAGGAAATTTATATCAGGTGGGAAATCGTGTTGGATAGACTGTTGGGTCTGAAGGCTGATAGGTCCCCGGGACCTGATGGTCTGCATCCCAGGGTAGCTTTAGAAATCGTGGACGCATTAGTAATCATTTTCCAATGTTCTATAGATTCAGGATCAGTTCATGTGGATTGGAGAGTGGCTAATGTTGTCCCACTTTCCAAGAAAGGAGGGAGAGAGAAAACAAGAAATTATAGACCGGTTAGCCTGAAATCAGTGGTGGGAGAGGTGCTGGAGTCAATTACAAAAGGTGAAATTACGACACATTTGGATAGCAGTAACAGGACCGGCCCGAGTCAGCATGGATTTACGAAGGGGACTAATCTTCTGGAATTTGTTTGAGGATGTAACTATGAAAATGGACAAGGGAGAGCCAGTGTACCTGGGCTTTCAGAAAGCCTTTGATAAGGTCCCACATAGGAGATTAGCGGGCAAAATTAGGGGACAATGGTATTGGGGGCAGAGTACTGACATGGATTGAAAATTGGCTGGCTGACAGGAAACAAAAAGTAGCGATTAACGGGTCCCTTTCGGAATGGCAGGCGGTGACTAGTGGGGTACTGCAGGGTTCAGTGCTGGGACCGCAGCTGTTTACAATATACATTAATGATTTAGATAAAGGGACTAAAAGTAACATTAGCAAATTTACAGATGACACAAAGCTGGGTGGCAGTGTGAAATGTGAGGAGGATGTTTTGAGAATGCAGGGTGACTTGGACAGGCTGTTTGAGTGGGCAGATGCATGGCATTGCTGGGGCCCTGGCAGAAATATTTAAAATGTCGCTGTCTACAGGTGAGGTGCTGGAGGATTGGAGAGTGGCTCATGTTGTTCCGTTGTTTAAAAAAGGATCGAAAAGTAATCCGGGAAATTATAGGCCAGTAAGTTTAATGTCGGTAGTAGGTAAGTTATTGGAGGGAGTACTCAGAGACAGAATTTACAAGCATTTGGATAGACAGAGACTTATTCGGGAGAGTCAACATGGCTTTGTGCGTGGTAGGTCATGTTTGACCAATCTATTGGAGTTTTTCGAGGAGGTTACCAGGAAAGTGGATGAAGGGAAGGCAGTGGATATTGTCTACATGGACTTCAGTAAGGCCTTTGACAAGGTCCCGCATGGGAGGTTAGTTAGGAAAATTCAGTCGCTAGGTATACATGGAGAGGTGGTAAATTGCATTAGGCATTGGCTCAATGGAAGAAGCCAAAGAGTTGTAGTAGAGAATTGCTTCTCCGAGTGGAGGCCTGTGACTAGTGGTGTGTCACAGGGATCAGTGCTGGGTCCATTGTTATTTGTCATCCATATCAATGATCTGGATGATAATGTGGTAAATTGGATCAGCAAATTTGCTGATGATACAAAGATTGGAGAGAGCGGACACGATGCTGTGAGCTGGCCGCCGGGTGCGAACCCCGTGCCGGTGTCCGAGGTCCAGAGTCTTCGGCGAGGAGAGGAGACGAAGACACAACCGTGTGGAGCATCTGCTCGACCACCGTGGTTAGTCCCAGGCAGCGGGTTGAGTGGATAAATGTGAGCTTTGGTGGTAAGAAGAGGAAGGCAGATTATTATCTAAATAGAGTCAAGTTAGGAGAAGGGGAAGTACAACGAGATCTAGGTGTTCCTGTATATCAGTCACTGAAAGCAAACATGCAGGTACAACAGGCAGTGAAGAAAGCTAATGGCATGCTGGCCTTCATGACAAGGGGAATTGAGTATAAGAGCAAAGAGGTCCTTCTGCAGCTGTACAGGGCCCTGTTGAGACCACACCTGCAGTATTGTGTGCAGTTTTGTTCTCCAAATTTGAGGAAGGACATTCTTGCTATTGAGGGAGTGCAGCGTAGGTTCACAAGGTTAATTCCTGGGATGGCGGGACTGTCATGTGTTGAAAGATTGGAGCGACTGGGCTTGTATACACTGGAATTTAGAAGGATGAGAGGGGATTTGATTGAAACATATGAGATTATTAAGGGATTGGACACGCTGGAGGCAGAAAGCATGTTCCGGCTGATGGGTGAGTCCAGAACGAGAGGCTACTGTTAAAGATTAAGGTGTAGGCCATTTAGAACGGATTTGAGGAAATACTTTTTCACCCAGAGAGTGGTGGATATGCGGAATGCTCTGCCCCAGAAGGCTGTGGAGGCCAAGTCTCTGGATGTTTTCAAGAAAGAGATGGATAGAACTCTTAATGATAGCGGAATCAAAGGTTATGGGGATAAGGCAGGAACTGGATACTAATTGTGGATGACCAGCCATGATCACAGCGAATAGCGGTGCTGGCTCGAAGGGCCGAATGGCCTACTCCTGCACCTATTGTCTATATCTTATGGACTTATGGTCTTATTTTACGTCCAGTTAGTACCCCATTTTCTTATCAAGTCAAGTTGTTTCTCAATTGCATTATTTTTCTCTCTGCTTATGTGCTTCAGTCAAAGGAAAACTCTTGGAGAGTCTACAGAGAAGGTTCATTGGGTTTGTCCATGGTGAGGGAATTCTGTTTGTAAGGGGTTTCTTCTTTTATGTTACTGCGTAGACTAATTAAAATGGCTTCTTTGTTATGTTAACTGCTGAGAAAGTTCTCTCGCTAGCAGCTTGTTTGTGTTATATTATTGATAGGAAAGGGAACGAACCAACTGGGATGGATGTTGTTCTTTCTTGTGTGTCTGTAAGTACTGTAATGCGCGGGTTTTTGAGGAGAAGGCGCGATGGAGACAGAGAGAGCGGACGCGATGCTGTGAGGTGGCCGATGGGGGCAAACCCCCGAGCCGAAGTCCGAGGTCCAGAGTCTTCGGCGAGGAGAGGAGACGAAGACACAACCGTGTGGAGCATCTGCTCGACCACCGTGGCAGCGGGTCGAGTGGGTCAGAGGGGATCGGATGGTGAAGAGAGAATCGTTACTAGAGCTCCAACTGTTTGTGCATGAAGAGATTGAACTTTGATAAGTTTGGCGCCTTTTACTTTCCTTTTAAATTTTAACTCTATTAATTATATAGTCCCAGTAATATCTATAAATTGTAATCATTTAATCGTATATGGTGCATTGTCTGTTATTTGTCGGGGTGGGGTACAATCACACAGCATCCACACAAACTTAATTACCCAGTTTGGCGGGGCCGAGGGCTGCTTCCCCTCGACGACTGCGAGTTGAGCGAGCCTGAGGCTTACCAGGGGGCTACATTGTGGGGGCCATCGTCCGGGATGTGGATTTTTATAGGGTGCTGTGTCGTTGCCCTGTTTAAATCAGTGCTGCTGTGTCTCTGCGGAATTGCGTTTAGTAATGTGTACCTCTGTGAGATTGCGGTTAGTAACGGGTTGAGTGGGGTGGATATTCGTATCTATGGTGAAGTGTTAATTCAATTTGTGAGTACGGTTAAAGCTGATGGCAAACTGGAAACCGCAGAGCAAAAGTTTGATGAAACGGCGGGCTCAGACCTTGCTTCAGCGCAGGCTAGCGCTGACGTCACAGAAGTGGGACGGCCGGTGTCGGTTGGTGCAACGGGGGAGGCGGGGCCATGGGCTGTTCCTCCCGTCAGGAGGGAGGGGGAAGAGTGGTCGGAATGTTCCAGCTGTGGCAGGCTCCGGCCGGTTGTTCGAATAATACCCACCCCTCAAATAGCTGAGGCGTGGGCTGAGCGGAGCTCTCAGTTGCTGGATGAGTGGCAGGGCTCGGTTGAGGGAGAGCGACAGGGATTGGTTGAAAGTTTAAGTAGGCGGGCTGTTGGCGGTGTTAGAACTGTCAGGGCCAATTACCCCGCAGTGACAGCGGCCAGTTATCTGAAAGCGGGGGAAAAGCTTTCAGTGTATCTTCTCTGGCTGGGAGGACGGCTAAATTGCTTGCAGTGCCAGGGGGATTATTTCAGGGGATCAGCCCCTCCCTCAGTTGTTCAGCTGATCAGAGAGGTGTCGGGAAACTTAGTGGAGGCCCAGTGGGGGAACGGCTTGGGGTCTCTGAGGGAGCACGTTCCCAGCAATGTACCAAGGAACTTCCGAAAGGAAAAGACCCTATTTCTCAAGGCTTCGAGGGACCACGCCCCCGTGTGTCGCTACGGATAGATGGAAGCGATGCTAAAGCCATCCTCGACACCAGGGCGCAGAGCAAGTTGTTGTACAGTTCGTTTTACAACCGGTGGTTGAAGCATTTACCCCTGACAACATTAAGGGCACTGGAGATTTGGGGTACCAGTGCCAGTGATTATCCAGAAGACGATGATTGGTTAGTGAACCTAGAGTTCAAGGGGGCATTGTATGTGTACCCAGCGTTTCGAGCTGCTTGTGATGACGTGTGCAGCAGCCTTGGGCCGGTACCGAATTTAAACGAGACCCGATTGTGGTACAGCCTGGGGGAAGTATCTGAGGGTGATACCCTCTTAGTAGACGCTCCGAAGTACCACGAGGGAGGGACGTTGACCGCTGAAGACACCTCGGTGAGAGAGAGAGAGGTCGCGGCGACTGGACCCTGTAGCCGTGGAATATGTAGGCAGCGTGTGTGTGGATTATAGGACTCCGAACAGGCGCACTGTCATTGACCAGAATACGGCCCTGAGGGCCGAAGATGCTATGGTCTGTTTGTATGGTGAGACGTGGTTTAATGTGCTGGATCTGACGAGCGGATGTTGCCAGATCCCGTGAGTGAGGCCGATGAGGAGAGGACGGCCGGTATAGGTTTCCTAGAATTCTTTCGATCCGAAAAGATGCCCCCAGGGCATATCCGGAGTCCCTGCAACCTTCCCGCGGGGCATGAGGAAGATCATGGGGATGTGGAGGTGTTTGGAGTTTTGCTGTTGTGTGGATGACCGCCTCGGGTTTGGATTCGCTTTGGGGGACTATGATACGAGGCGAGTGGCGAAGCCCGGGCGACAAAGAGTTAAAGAATTAAAACTTTCTTTGGACGAATGCCAGGTCTGGAGAAAGAGGCCGTACATGCGTGCTCTGTGTTCAGCTGTGGAATTCTCCGGTAATTCTTGGAGATTCGCCAGGGACTACAGCAAAGCGCGAAACCCCTTGAATCTGCTGCTGTGTGGCTACCCTCCCTTGGAGAAGAAAGGGGTTGGGGGGGGGGAGTGACAGAAGCGAAGTGTCACATGTGGAAGAGTTTTTGGTCGACAGAGATTGGTGCAATCTGAGAAAAATGACCCGACATACGAGTTGAAATTCCTGGCGTTGGAACAGACGGTGGTGGACCTGGAGATGGAAACCCAGGTCGTCAATCGGAATGAGACACTAGGGAGAGAGGGGATTTGCACGGCTGAACTAAGCGCTCAGACATGCAGGCTGGAGACTGAGTGCCGCACTTTTGGAAAAAACCTTGAAGACTTAAGAGTCCACGCTCGTCAACGTGCAGATGGAGAACCGGAAGTTCAAGCAGAAACTGTGGCCATTTATTGACGATTTAATCCAGAAAAGATTGGAAGACGTACAAGTTGGGAAAGACCAAGGAAGCTGTCTGACTAAAGTCAACAGAAGACAGAGAGCCCGGAAAGGGGAGTTTGACTACACTTCCGAGGAGGTGAAGCAACTGAGGACAGATCTCGAAAAGAGAAGCGGACGCTTGAAGGGAACCTGAAGATGACCATCGACAGTTTAAATGAAGTGGAAAAAGCTGGTGGTGTAATTACGTCCCAGATGGAGATGGCCAAGAAGTGTGAGTCAGAACTGCTGAGACTGTTGCGAAAGTTGGAGAAGTCCAAGAGGCAGCTGACGTCTCGATTGCAGGAGGCTGAAGGGGCTGCAGAGGCCGCCCAGGCTAAGTGCTTCAGTTTGGAGAAAATCAAACAGCAGCTACCGATCGAGGGAATGAGGAGGAATACGGATTCGAAGGATGATGTGCTGGATGCGTGGTACATGCTGCCTTTCGCTAACTTCCCCTTGATTGAGGAAGAGACCTTTGGCCCTTCTCCCACTGAGTCAGGGGTAGTGGGGAGGGCTAGCTGTAGGCAGCCTGGGTTACAGCAGGACCCGGAAGGAAAAGAAGCGGGGCCCCGGACACGGGACAGGGCGCTCCGAGTTATAGTGGAGGCATGAGTGAGAGATTGAGAGAGGAGTTGGCAAGCAGACCCGAGGTATCCCCAGTAGTGTCCGAGCCTTAAGGGTTTAGGTGAGGGGTACGGAGGTCTCGGAGGATTAGGTAACTCCCAGATAGGTTCGCCTATGTAGAGCCCGTGGGACCCGGCGTAAGGTCCACTGTTTGGGGAGCAATGTCACTGTTGGTACCTGGATTGGGTTTTTGTGTCTGAAGGAATGTTTGGCGAGTTATTTAGAAGTCATGAGGACATGACTTTAATTGGTGGGGGGAGAGTGTAAGAGGTTTCTTCTTTTATGTTACTGCGTAGGCTAATTAAAATGGCTTCTTTGTTATGTTAACTGCTGAGAAAGTTTTCTCGTTAGCAGCTTGTTTGGGTTATATTATTGATAGGAGAAAGAGCGAACCAATTGGGATGGATGTTATTCTGTCTTGTGTGTCCGTAAACTATTGTGATGCGCGGGTTTTTGAGGAGAAGGCGCGATGGAGACAGAGAGAGCGGACGCGATGCTATGAGCTGGCCGACGGGGCGGACCGCGAGCCGGAGTCCGAGGCCCAGGGTCTTCGGCAAGGAGAAGAGACGAAGGCACACTCGTGTGGAACGTCTGGTCGTCCACCGTGGTTGGTCCCAGGCAGCGGGTCGAATGGGTCAGAGGGGATCGGATGCTGAAGAGAGGATCGTTACTAAAGCTCCAACTGTTTGCGCACGAAGAGATTGAACTTTGATAAGTTTGGCGCCTTTTACTTTCCTTTTAAATTTTAACTCTATTAATTATATAGTCCCAGTAATATCTATAAATTGTAATCATTTAATCATATATGGTGTATTGTCTGTTATTTGGGTGGGGTGGGGTACAATCACACAGCATCCACACAAACTTAATTACCCAGTTTGGCGGGGCCGAGGGCTGCTTCCCCTCGACGACTGCGAGTTGAGCGAGCCTGAGGCTTACCAGGGGGTTCATGTTATTCAAAGCAGCCAGACAATCTTGGGTTTGTTATCCTTAAAACAAAAATGGTTAAGGGGAGATCTCATGATTAAAACTAACTAAATATACGCTCTGGTAGGAGGGTTGGTAAATATATGACGATTCAAGGCTATTGACAAAGAACTAATGAGACATGAAGGAACATTTATTTACACAATGGGATTGGAAATATGGTGAAAGCTGATTCAATATTAATTTCAAAAGAAATTGATAAATCCTGGAAGAGAAATGAATTTCAGTACTTAGAGAAAAAATGGTACCACGCGTTTCAAAGAGCAAATGCAGGTTTAATGGGCAATAGCTAATTGTACTTCAATTACTTATGCCACAAAGCACAAACAGAAAGTGCTCGGCTGAAAATAGTTATCCCATGCACCAATCCCAGAGAAAATGGCTTCAAATCAAGACAAGGTCACTTTGGGCAGTTAACTTCTATAGAAAACAATAGTTCTCAGCAATAACATCAGCATATCTGCTCACGGGGAACAAATCCCAAAATGGAAATTCAATCCCACGGTGTAGCATAGTCTGCGGTTTTCAACACTGTGCTATTGATTCTGCTAATCATTTCACATTTAATGTAACTTTAGCTCAGCTTGAAATATCGTCCATTATTCCCCTTCATAAATATTGCCCAACCCTCTGAGTTCTTCCAGCATTTTGTGTGTGTAACTCGATTTCCAGCTTCTGCAAAATCGCTTGCATTCTAACTTACATTCCTTGATATCCCAGCTGGAACTCACTGATATCAACCTCAATGCATTTTATTCCAACTAATGCTGATGTAATATTATTAAACAACTATTTGTTTCTTTTTAATCTAAGTCACGGAATTTGGATCCAAAAACAGGGGGTTACTGGTGAATCAACAATGAGTCAGTACTAATTGTCTTTCAATTAACTTCATGCCTTTTATTAAAATGATAATATAGATGCAACTTTAAAAATTCCAGTGTAGTGTTTTCGTTATTCATCCCAGCCTGCTGCAGACCTCTGGCACCCGATTAACTTAATGCCTTTCAATTCTCTCATTGTGAAAGAAAATCATTTTTCACTAGATCATTTTAGGCTTTTGCAACAGATTCTATTGAATAATGACAATTATTTGAAAAGAACTATGCATTCTTTATCAGTGCAACTGCAATTATGCTTGAGAATCATACTGGAAGTTCAATCTGTGTAGTATAATTTTGTGCAGAGCTTTGAAATAATTTCCTTCAGGGTAGTGACACTGATTTGTGATTTGTCCTCCTGATTACGACTTTGCTCTGAAGGGATTATGGAGGAAGATGATTGAAGGGGCCATTTCTTCACTCTCATCAGATTTAAATCCTGGAATTCCCTCTCATGTTGAGGGAGTAGCTTCATGCCCTGTATGCTTCACCATCTTCGTAGGTAATTAGGGAGAAGAATTAAAATAAGTTCGTTGTCTGAAACAAGATACCACTGTGTTTGTTACTACCCTTGAACTGCGAGGTTACTTTCAGAGGAGTGAGAAGGAGTGTTTCTCATAAGTCCATAAGACCATAAGACAAGGAGCAGAAGTCGGCCATTTGGCCCATCGAGTCTGCTCCGCCATTTTACCATGAGCTGATCCATTCTCCCATTTAGTTCCACTCCCCCGCCTTCTCACCATAACCTTTGATGCCCTGTCATATTTAGACATGTAATCTTACATTTAACTAGACTGTGTGAGGCTGGTAAATTTATTTCTCAACAGTTTAGATGATGATCCAGTAGTTTCAGATATTGAAGCAAGGTCTTCACTGAAGCTATCTAATTAGCTATTTTAATTTCCCAGATCATATGGTGGGATTTGAATCCAAGTCAGGAATTTAAGCACTGTGCCCCCATTTCTTTCAATACCTTCGTTCAAGGACTTAGCTTGGCTGTTTAGATTGCTTTTCACTTAAGTATCTTTTATAAATCTCATGTACCTGGATGGCTTTAGTTAAAGAAAACGGTTATCACTCCCTTCAGATGGCAATTGAGATATTCAAAAATCTGGACTTGCCCATGGTACCTATATTTTTTAATAAAAAAACATTTTCTTGATTCCTGTAATGAAACATTAATTTTCTTCATTATTCCTACAGATATACACTGACTGCTTCCAATGTTTTCCGAATTGAAAGTGAAGAAACTGTGATTGTGGAAGCTCACAATGTCAATTTTGATATTGATGTTGTTATTCATTTGATGAATTTCCATGAAAATGACTTGTTATATCAAGCCAGAATATCCTTGGGATCAGCTAACAACTATATAGCTTCTGCCACCGTTAAGGTAGATGGACAAATACATAACCCACTTCAGTCTTTTAATGAATGTTCAAAGTAGTAGCTTTTACTTCAAGCATAAATGGGGAGATTTTTCTACCAATTTTACTGCACTTTCTTATTATCATTCTGTAAGTTATTCAGCATTTTGAGGAAAGGAAGAGATTCCTGATGAATTACAAGTTCTCTTTATATCATTCCGGTATATCTTCACATGAATGTCAGTAGGGTTCAGTTTGTTGACGAATACCAAACAGCATCATGCTCTTGTGCTTATTGTAAATTCAACTTGTTGCAGCAGGTTGTTCTGGACTTTTCAGAATGTGTGTATGTCTTTAGTTACCAGAAACAATACAAGGAGACTGCAGATCCCTGCTTGTCACTGCCCATGCTGATACCTGTAACCTCCATTAGCTTCACATGTCTCAAAATAATTTCCATGCCATTTCTATGACTAAACATGAAGGAAGAGCAGAAGATGTAGTGTATATGGATTTTAGCAAGGTATTTGATAAGGTACCCCATGCAAGGCTTATTGAGAAAGTAAGGAGGCATGGGATTCAAGGGGACATTACTTTGTGGATCCAGAACTGGCTTGCCCACAGAAGGCAAAGAGTAGTTGTAAATGGGTCATATTCTGCATGGAGGTCGGTGACCAGTGGTGTGCCTCAGGGATCTGTTCTGGGACCCCTACTCTTCATGATTTTTATAAGTGACCTAGATGAGGATGGGTTAGTAGGTTTGCTGATGACACAAAGGTTGGGGGTTTTGTTGATAGTGTGGAGGGCTGTCAGAGATTACAGCGGGACATTGATGGGATGCAAAACTGGGCTGAGAAGTGGCAGATGGAGTTCAACCTAGATGAGTGTGGAGTGGTTCATTTTGGTAGGTCAAATATGATGGCAGAATATAGTATTAATGGTCAGATTCTTGGCAGTGTGGAGGATCAGAGGGATCTTGAGGTCCGAGTCCATAGGATGCTCAAAGCAGCTGCGCTGGTTCACTCTGTGATTAAGAAGGCGTACGGTGTATTGGCCTTCATCAATCGTGGAATTGAATTTAAGAGCCGAGAGGGAATGTTGCAGCTATATAGGACCTTGGTCAGACCCCACTTGGAGTACTGTGCTCAGTTTTGGTCGCCTCACTACAGAAAGGATGTGGAAGCCATAGAAAGGATGCAGAGGAGATTTACAAGGATGTTGCCTGGATTGGGAAGCATGCCTTATGAGAATAGGTTGAGTGAAACTCGGCCTTTTCTCCTTGGAGCGAAGGAGGATAACAGGTGACCTGATAGAGGTGTATAAGATGATGAGAGGCATTGATCTTGTGGATAGCCAGAGGCTTTTTCCCAGGGCTGAAATAGTTGCCAGAAGAGAACACAGGTTTAAAGTGCTGGGGAGCAGGTACAGAGGAGATATCAGGGGTAAGTGTTTTGCTCAGAGAATGGTGAGTGCGTGGAATGGGCTGCTGGCAATGGTGGTGGAGGCGGATATGATAGGATCTTTTAAGAGACTTTCAGATAGGCACATGGAGCTTTGAAAAATAGAGGGCTATAGGTAAGCCGAGTAATTTCTAAGGTAGGGACATGTTCGGCACAGCTTTGTGGGCCGAAGGGACCGTACTGTGCGGTAGGTTTTCTATGTTTCTGCTCCATTCTGCATTCTCCAGACCTGTTACTTGCCTAATGAATATCTACGTTTTCCATCTGGTAACACCTTCAGGACATTGACAAGCTAATCTGTGATGAGGTTTGCAGGGTGTATATGCATTCTCAGATTGTGTCTAAATGTGAGCTATCGCAGTGACTGTTGGTTGGAGTCATATTTGTGTGCAGTTTTGGTCCCCTAATCTGAGGAAAGACATCCTTGCCATAGAGGGAGTACAAAGAAGGTTCACCAGATTGATTCCTGGGATGGCAGGACTTTCATATGAAGAAAGACTGGATGAACTGGGCTTGTACTCGTTGGAATTTAGAAGATTGAGGGGGGATCTGATTGAAACGTATAAAATCCTAAAGGGATTGGACAGGCTAGATGCAGGAACATTGTTCCCGATGTTGGGGAAGTCCAGAACGAGGGGCCACAGTTTGAGGATAGAGGGGAAGTCTTTTAGGACCGAGATTAGGAAAAACTTCTTCACACAGAGAGTGGTGAATCTGTGGAATTCTCTGCCAGAGGAAACAGTTGAGGCCAGTTCATTGGCTATATTTAAGAGGGAGTTAGATATGGCCCTTGTGGCTATGGGGGTCAGGGGGTATGGAGGGAAGGCTGGGGCGGGGTTCTGAGTTGGATGATCAGCCATGATCATAATAAATGGCGGTGCAGGCTCGAAGGGCCGAATGGCCTACTCCTGCACCTATTTTCTATGTTTCTATGTTTCTATATTTCTGAAAGTCAGTTCCATTGAAGTAAATTTCAGAAGTGGAGTCAGGTGGACTTGACTTGACTCAAATGTCTGATTGGTAATCCACAGTGCATTTAACACTACCAAAGCAAGGATGAATTTTTACACCTTGTGGTTTCCTCATAGCCTGAGTTTTGAGTGAAGGATATTGGGAATTATACAACATTTAAAATTAAAAACACTGATTTTGTTGATTATTTTATTTTTTGTTAGATACCTGCAGAAAAACTTTCAAAGCAATCCAGAGGAAGCCAGTTTGTGTCTTTAACAGCAACATCGAGTCATTTTGCATTGCAGAGTGTTATCCTAGTGTCACGCCAAACAGGACACATCTTTATACAGACTGACAAACCGATCTACACACCATCTCAAACTGGTAACTGTTGTTCAAAGATTCAGAGTATATTTAATACCAAAGAATGTATAAATTATACAAGCTTGAGATTTGTCTGCTTGCAGGCAGCCATAAGCAAGAAATCTGAAAGAACCCAATTCAAAAAAGACCAACACCCAATATCAGAAAGAGAGGAAAAAAACACAAATCATGCAAACAATAGAAGAAGCAAACAGCATTCCAAACCAAATTGAGTTCATTTATCCAAATCCCTGGAGCAGGCCAGAGTAAGCCCAAAGCCTCAGTCTAATTTCATGATATTTGCAGGGCAAGTTCGTGCAAAGCTCACAGATAAAAAGCACAGCAGCTGGGGCAATCTCACAGCCTCAGTGTGAAATCGGCCTGAACCTTGCCTCCAGTCCTGACACCCTGCCTTTTCGGTCTGCCTGGGCCAGTGTTTAAATTGTCCCTAACAGAAGATCATGCCTTGCATTAGGACCCTGGCCCTGCTGCAGCAAACACTCTGGGCCTAAACCATGCCGCCCAACAATTCACTCTGGGCCTAGACCGCGCTGCCCAACCTCTTCAAATTGGATTGCTACTAAGAGCGATCCAACTTCTCACCCAGGTTAATTGGACAGACATGAAAACTCATGTGCCTTGACTCCTCCTCTCTGAGTCACTTACTCCAACTCCATCTGCGTCGAATTTGCAACTCACCAGCATGGTTCATCCCTCAAATTTTTACTTTACTTCAGCAAAGGTGTTATTAATAATCTTTTCAGTTGAATGTCTTGCTTTTTGAACTACCAGTAGATTGTCACCTTCAGAAGTGCCATCTTAAAACAGAAACTAAACTGAAAAGTTTTACAACTATGTAACATTGCTGTGTGGGTGTTGTGAGACAAGCACTTATGACCGAGACCATAAAATCTATTTTAATCAATGTGACTACTTCTCCATATCTCCAACGAATCAGCCCCTTTCCCTCCCGAATGATGTGGAGTTCAACCAGCTCCAGTTCAAGTTCCCGAACACAGTCTGTAAGAAGCTCCAGCTCTATGCACTTCTTACAGATGTTGTCTTCAAGGAAACTTCAAGGTCTCCATAGCCTCCCACATATCACAGGAGGAGTATCCTCTTGTCTTGACTGGCATACTCACTGCTCTAACTATGCAATAAGAAAGAAATTTACTGGCAGTTTACCTTAACCTTCAGACATGATGATATGGCGGAGCAAACTCGATGGGCCAAGTGGCCTAATTCTACTTCGCTATCTTAAGGTCTTACAGACTTATGGCCTTAACCTTCACATGTCCACACTGAAGCCTCTTGCTCTCCACTGTAACCCTGTTCCTCCCAGAGTGGCTGCTCCCATGATGGCCTCTTCACTTAAAACTAACCTCTTTCCATATGCCCTCGCCAATCACCGAATAAACCAAATGATGTGAAATGCTACCGAATGTCCCAACAGGCCCCGTTCGCTTTTTTAAAATGTTGTGCTCATGCGCCACGAGCAATTCAGTCACATCAAAGTAGTGTCTGGGCGTCATTGACAAATGGAGCAAATATTGCCTGTTCTCTAGTTGCCCTTGAAAAGATGAATTAATACCAAGTGGTTATGTTACTCTGCAAGTTCAAGTCTGATCACAAGTCATGAAGTATTTGAATTTGATTAGTTAAGGAAGTTTAGAAATGGAATTTTTATAGCAAAATCTTGATTATGGATATTCTTCAGAGAAAAGTGCGGCCCAAGAACTTATAAATGTCATTGCGTCTTCATTGCTGTCTAAAAAGACACTCAGTCATACCAAGTTGTTTTACCAAATACCTGAGTAACCATGTATGTAAATTTATTTTATTGTATTAATTTTTGCACTACAGGATTTGTTGTCAAGGCCAGCTTTTATTGACTTTCCAAAAATGACTTGAAAATGTAGATGTGAGGGTCCTTCTTGAAGTTCTACAGTCCCTCCAGTGAAGGCATTTTTAGAGTTGTTGAGCAGAGAGCCCTTGGTTTAGACCTAGCCACAGTGGAGGACTGGAGATGTATTTCCAAGTGTGGATGATATGTGAGATGTGGAGGGGAAGCACCACACCACATACTGCCTGTGGTGGAGGTGTTTGTGCCTGATGCCCTAGCCTTCATTGCTGATCAAGGCAGAGGGCTTGGGAGGGGCTCTTGGAGTAGGCTGGGCAAAACAAGTAGTATCTGTTCCACGTTGCACCTGGTGATACGGGGAATACATGTTGAGGGTCGTCAATGAACTTGTCATACAGGCTGCTTTAGCATCTTTGTGCTGAGCATGTTGAAAATAATGGCAGTACACTTATACAGCAAAGTGGAGAGTATCCCAGAAAAAAACATCCATCCATCCAATCTATCCAGCATGAAGAGATCTTTGAGCCATGTCACCCAGAAGTCCCCTGATTTAATCCTAGCCTAGTTATGGAACAATTTACAATGACCAATTAACCTACCAACCAGTACATCTTTGCACTGTGGGAGGAAACTGGAGCACCTTGAGGAAACCCACGTGGTGATGGGGAGAACATACAGACTCCTTACAGGCAGCGGCAGGAATTGAGCCCAGGTTTCCAGTACTGTAAAGTGCTGTGCTAACCACCACATGACCATGCCATCAAATTCTTCTTGACTTGAGCTTTTTAGATGATGGAAAGGTCTCGGGATATCAGGCTGTGAGTCAATCACCACAGAAATCCCACTTTCTGACCCGCTATTGTAATTAGAGTGTTTGATGTGCTGCTCCTGTTGAGTTGTTAATCTTTAATGACACCCAGCCTATTGATGTCAAGGGAATAGGTGATGGTAACACTATTGAGTAGGTGGTTAGATTGCATCGTACAGATTAATCTTTGTGTTGTACTTTTCCCCAGTGCTTTATCGCTTGCTTACAGTGGACAGTGAGCTGAAACCGAACAGAGTCCCAACAATTGTTGAATTTGTGGTAAGATGTTTTGTTTTATAATTATCACAAAGTAACAAGTTTCCCCTCTACAGTGTGTGAAGACTTGTAGCGTCTCTCTGACACAATTTGTAAAGGAATTGTTCCGACTGGAGCAGAGGAATGAATAATAAACGATGGCATTTGCAGCTCCTGAGCAGCTAATGATGAACATGAGAAGCATCACAGTGGTCAGGTCTCTGGCACTGAGTCTGGCTCGCTGACTCAGAAGGCAAGGGTGGGGGGGGAGAATACGTGAGCTGTGATGATAAGGAATTCATTAAATAGGGGAACAGAAAGGAGGTTCTGTGGGTAAGAATGAGATTCGCAGATGCTATGTTGCCTCCCTGGTACCAGGGTCTGGGACATCTCAGGTTGAGGACTCAGCATACTTAAGGAAGGATGAACAGCTAGAGGACGTGGTCCATGTAGGTACCAGTGACATGGGCAGGACTAATGACGAGGTTCTGCATATGGAGTTCATGGAGTTGAAGAGCAGGATCTCCAGGGTTGTGATTTCAGGATTGCTATCCATGCCACATGGGGGGTGAAGGCAGAACTAGGGAGACTATACAGATTAGCATGTGGCTAAGGAATTGGTGAAGGAGGTAGGACATAAGATTTTTGGATCATTGCACTCTCTTCCAGGGAAGGTAGGATCTTTACAGAAAAATCAGTTGCACTTGAACTGGAGGGGGACTAATATCCTAGTGGGAAGGTTTGCTAATGCTGCACAGTGGGGTTTAAATTACAGCTACAGAGGGATGGGAACCAGAGAGGGATTTAAAGGAAAAAAATCGGAGACAGATTGCAGACTGTTGCAGGAAACATAAGATTGTTATACTAGGTGATTTTAACTTTCCACGTATTGACTGGTAATCCCGTACTGTTAAAGGACTAGATGGGATAGAGTTTATCAAATGTGTTCAGGAAAGCTTTTTTCATCAGTATGTAGAAGTCTCAATGAGAGAGCGTGCGATACTGGATCTGCTATTAGGGAATGAGACCGACAGCTGACAGAAGTTTGTGTAGGGGAATGCTTTGCATCTAGTGACTACAGTGACATTAGTTTCAAACTCTGGTCCATTGATTGAGACTCTAAATTGGAAAAAGGCCAATTTTGATGGTATCAGAAATGATCTGGAAGTGTGGAATGCGACAAGCTGTTTTCTGGCAAATTTGTACTTGGTAAGTAGGAGGCCTTCAAAAGTGTAAAGATAACAAGTGTAGGGAACCTTGATTTTCAAGAGATATTGAGGCTCTGGTTAAGAGAAAGAAGGAAGTACGAAGTTGGTATAGGCAGGTAGGAACAAGTAAGGTGCTAAGGGATATAAGAAATGCTAGAGAACACTTAAAAACAAAATTAGGAGGGCTAAAAGAAGGCATGAAGTTGCTCTAGCAGACAAGGTGAAGGAGAATGTAAGGAATTCTACAGATATGTTAAGAGCAAAAGGATTGCTAGGGATACTCTGAAAGATCGGAGAGGTAATCCATATACAGAGTCAAAACAGATGGGGGAGATTTTTTTTTTTTTTTGCATTTGGATTTACTCGGAAGATGGATGCAAAGTCTGTAGAAGTGAGGAAAAGTGGCATCAACTTCATGGACCCTGTAGAGATTACATTGGAGGAGTGTTTGCTATCCTGAGGCAAATCAGGGTGGATAAATCCTTATGGACTGACAAGGTGTTCTCTCGGACCCAATGGGAGGCAAGCAGAGATATTTAAATAGTCCTAGAGACAGGAGAGGTACCAGAAGATCGAAGGATAGCCAATATTGTGTTCCGCTGTACAAAAAGGGATCTAAACATAATCCAGAAAATTATTGGCCGGTGAGTCTGATATCAGTTGTGAGAAAGTTATTGGAAGGTATTCTAAGGGACAAGATATATAAGTACTTGGATAGACATAAGACCATAAAATATAGGAGCAGAAGTAGATCATTTGGCCCATCGAGTCTGCTCCGCCATTCAATCATGGGCTGATCCAATTCTTTCAGTCATCCCCACTCCCTGCTTTCAACCCATTCCCTTTGATGCCCTGGTCAATCATGAACTTATCTATCCCTGCCTTAAATACACCCAATGACTTGGCCTTCACAGCCGCTCGTGGCAACAAATTCTACAGTTTTACTGCCCTCAGACTAAAGTAATTTCATGGAGTGTTTAAGAATGGTCAGCAAGGCTTCGTGTGGGTTACGTTATATTAACCAAACTATAGAGTTTTTCAAGGAAGTTACCAGGAAAGTAGATGAAGGCAAGGCAGTAGATGTTGTCTATGTGGGCATTAGGCAAGGCATTTGACAATATCCTGTATTGGAGATTGGTCAAGAAAGTTTTGACGGTCAGCATTCAAGATGAGGTAGTAAATTAGATTGGACGTTGGCTTTGTGGGAGAGACCAGAGATTGGTAGCAGATGATTTCTTCTCTGACTGGAGGCCTGTGATTAGAGGTGTGCCTCAGGAATCTATTTTGGGACTCCTACACTTTGTGATTTTTATAAATAACCTGGATGAGGAAGTGGTGGGATGGGTTAGTACATTTGCTGATGACACAAAGGTTGGGGGAGTTGTGGATAGTGTGGAGGGCTGTCAGAGGTTACAGTGGGACATTGATAGGTTGCAAACCTGGGCTGAAAAGTGGCAGATGGAGTTCAACTCAGATAAGTGTGAGGTGGTTCATTTTGGTAGGTCAAATATGATGGCAGAATATAGTATTAATGGTAAGACTCTTGGGACTATGGAGGATCAGAGGGATCTTGGGGACTGAGTCCATAGGAAACTCAAAGCTGCTACATAGGTTGACTCTGCGGTTAAGAAGGCATATGGTGCATTGGCCTTCATCAACCGTGGGATTACATTTAAGAGCCGAGAGGTAATGTTGCTGCCATATAGGACCCTGGTGAGACTCCACTTGGAGTACTGTGCTCATTTCTGGTCCCCACACTACAGGAAGGACATGGAAACCATTGAAAGCGTGCAGAGGAGATTTACAAGGATGTTGCCTGAATTGGGGAACATCCATTATAAGAACATAAGAAATAGGAGCAGGAGTAGGCCATGCAGCCTATCGAGCCTGCCCCACCATTCAATATGATCATAGCTGATCTTCTGTAAACTCAGCTCCATCTACCTGCCTTTACTCAATAACCCTTAATTCCCCTAATATGTAAAATTTTATCTAACTGTATCTTAAATATCAAGTCAAGTCAAGTCACTTTTTATTGTCATTTCAACCATAACTGCTGGTACAGAACATAGTAAAAATGAGACAACGTTTTCCAGGTCCATGGTGGTACATGAAACAATACAAAAACTACACTAGACTACAGACCTATCCAGGACTGCATAAAGTGCACAAAACAGTGCAGGCTCTACAATAAATAATAATAAATAATAAACAAGACAGTAGTCACAGTAGAGGGCAGTAGGTTGGTGTCAGTCCAGGCTCTGGGTATTGAGGAGTCTGATGGCTTGGGGGAAGAAACTGTTACGTAGTCTGGTCGTGAGAGCCAAAATGCTTCAGTGCCTTTTTCCAGATGGCAGGAGGGAGAAGAGTTTGTATGAGGGGTGCGTGGGGTCCTTCATAATGCTGTTTACTTTGCGGATGCAGCGTGTGGTGTAAATGTCTGTGATGGCAGGGTGATCTTCTCAGCTGACCTCACTATCCGCTGCAGGGTCTTGCGATCCGAGATGGTGCAAATTCCGAATCCGAGATGTGAGGGTCAGGTAAGATTCTCCACCAGGTGGACACCAAGAAATCTGGTGCTCTTAATGATCTCTACGGAGGAGTCGTCGATGTTCAGCAGAGAGTGGTCGCTCCGTGTCCTCCTGAAGTCAACAACCATCTTTTTTGTTTTTCTTACATTCAGAGACAGGTTGTTGGCTTTGCACCAGTCCATTAGCCGCTGCACCTCCTCTCTGTATGCTAACTCACCGTTCTCGCTGATGAGACCCACCACAGTCGTGTTGTCGGCGAACCTGATGATGTGGTTCGAGCTGTGTGTTGCAGCACAGTCGTGGGTCAGCAGAGTGAACAGCAGTGGACTGAGCACACAGCCCTCGGGGCCCCCCCGTGCTCAGTGTGATGGTATTGGAGATGCTGCTTCCGATCCGGACTGACTGAGATCTCCCAGTCAGGAAGTCTAGGATCCAGTTGCAGAGGGAGGTGTTCAGGCCCAGTAGGCTCAGCTTTCCAATCAGTTTCTGAGGAATACACATCAAAGTTGCTGGTGAACGCAGCAGGCCAGGCAACATCTCTAGGAAGAGGTACAGTCGACGTTTCCGGCCGAGACCCTTCGTCAGGACTAACTGAAATAGGAGCTAGTAAGAGATATGAAAGTGGGAGGGGGAGGGGGAGATCCAAAATGATAGGAGAAGACAAGAGGGGGAGGGATGGAGCCAAGAGCTGGACAGTTGATAGGCAAAAGGGATATGAGAGGATCATGGGACAGGAGGCCCAGGGAGAAAGAAAAGGGGGAGGGGTGAAAAACCCAGAGGATGGGCAAGGGGTATAGTGAGAGGGACAGAGGGGGAAAAAGAGCGAGAGAGAAAGAATGTGTGTATAGAAATAAATGTGTTGAATGCTGAACTGAAGTCTATGAACAGCATTCGAAAGTACGTGTCTTTTTTGTCCAGGTGGGATACGGCCAGGTGGAGGGTGTTGGCAATGGCATCGTCTGTTGAACGGTTCGGACACTACGCGAACTGCCGGGGGTCCAGTGAGGGGGGTAGCAGGGTCTTGATGTGTCTCATGACGAGCCTCTCGAAACACTTAATGATGATGGATGTGAGTGCAACGGGACTGTAATCATTGAGGCAGGACACTGAAGACTTCTTCGGCACAGGGACGATGGCGGCGGCCTTGAAGCACGGAGAAGCGATAGCGCTGCTCGGAGATGTTGAAAATGTCAGTGAGAATCTCAGCTAGCTGATCTGCACATCCTCTGAGCACTCAGACAGGAATATTGTCTGGTCCAGCAGCCTTCCGTGGGTTGGCCCTGCGCAGGGTTCTCCTCACATCGTCCACGGTAAGACATAGCACCTGGTCATTGGGAGGAGGAGTGGTCTTCCTCGCCGCCATGTCATTTCCCGCCTGAAACCGAGCGTAGAAGTTGTTCAACGCATCTGGGAGGGAGGCATCATCAGCACAGGCAGGTGGTGTTGTCTTGTAGTTGGTGATGTTCTGAATGCCCTTCCACAGGCGCCGCGTGTCTCCGCTGTCCTGAGAGTGGCTGTGGATTTGCTGGGCATGTGCACGCTTTGCCTCTCTGATGTCCCGGGACAGTTTGGCCTTCGCTGTTGTTAGGGCTGCCTTGTCGCCTGCTCACGGGTCCTCAGCAGCGCACACACCTCCGCGGTCATCCATGGCTTCTCGTTAGAGCGTGTGGTGATGGTCTTGGCCACAGTGACGTCATCGATGCACTTGATGATGTAGCCAGTCACTGATGCCGTGTACTCCTCTAAGTGGCTGGAGTCGCCATCGGTTGCAGCCTCCCTGAACATGTGTCAGTCAGTGTGCTCAAAGCAGTCTTGAAGAGCAGAGAAGGCTCCTGCTGGCCAGATTTTCACCTGCTTCTGAACTGGTCTGGAGCACCTGACGAGCGGTCTGTATGCTAGGATTAGCATAACGGAGATGTGGACTGAGTTACCGAGGTGGGGCGGGGCCCCGCCCGGTACGTGACCGGAATGTTTGTGTAAGCAAGGTCCAATGCGTTCTCCCCCCTCGTTGCGAAGTCCACGTTCTGATGGAATCTGGGGAGCACTGACTTAAGGTTAGCGTGATTAAAATCTCCAGTGACAATAAACAGTCCACCAGTGTGTGCCTTCTGCAGTTCGCTAATAACCCCATGCAGTTCACAGAGCGCCTCCTTAGCATTAGCGCTGGGGGGATGTAGACATTGACTATAATGACAGTGGTGAATTCCCGTGGTGAATAAAATGGTCTGCATCTAACAGTCACAAACTCCACTAGCGATGAGCAATATCTGGAAACCAACTCAGAGTTCTTGCACCATTCCGTATTGATGTAAACACACAAGCCACCACCGCGAGTCTTACCGGAGAGAGCTGCATCTGTATCTGCTCGAAACAACACAAGCCCGTCCAGCTGAATGGCGGCATCCGGAACTGCTGAGCCATGTCTCTAAAAACGTATGCACAGCAAACTCTGTGCTCCCGCCGAGTATTTCGTTGAAGTCGCATATAGTCCAATTTATTTTCCAGGGCGCAGACACTGGAGAGCAGAATGGACGGGAGAGTCGACCGGCTAATATATTTAGTCAAGAAGCCTCAACCGCTTCCCGGGGCAGAGAATTCCACAGATTCACCACTCTCTAGGAAAAACAGTTTAACCATATAACTATATCATAATTACAGCACGGAAACAGGCCATCTCGGCCCTTCTATTCCGTACCGAACTCTTACTCTCACCTAGTCCCACCGACTTGCACTCAGCCCACAAGCCTCCATTCCTTTCGTGTCCATATAGCAATCCAATTTAACTTTAAATGACAACATCGAACCTGCCTCAACCACTTCTGCTGGAAGCTCGTTCCACACAGCTACCACTCTCTGAGTAAAGAAGTTCCCCCTCATGTTTCCCCTTCTCTTTTGCCCTTTAACTCTCAACTCACGTCCTCTTGTTTGAATATCCCCCACTCTCAATGGAAAAAGCCTATCCGCGTCAACTCTATCAATCCCCCTCATAATTTTAAACACCTCTATCAAGTCCCCCCTCAACCTTCTACGCTCCAAAGAATAAAGACCCAACATGTTCAATCTTTCTCTGTAACTTAGGAGATGAAATCAGGTAACATTCTAGTAAATCTTTTCTGTACTCTGTCTATTTTGTTGACATCGCTCCTATAATTCGGTGACCAGAACTGTACACAATACTCCAAATTTGGCCTTAACAATGCCTTGGACAATTTCAACATCACATCCCAAATCCCATACTCAATGCTCTGATTTATAAAGGCCAGCATATCAAAAGCTTTCTTCACCACCCTATCCACATGGGATTCCACCTTCAGGGAACTATGCACCATTATTCCTTGATCCCTCTGTTCTACTGAATTCTTCAATGCCCTACCATTTACCATGTATGTCCTATTTTGATTAGTCCTACCAAAATGTGGCACCTCACATTTATCAGCATTAAGCTCTATCTGCCATCTTTCAGCCCACTCTTCTAACTGGTCTAAATCTCTCTGCAAGCTTTGAAAACCGACATTATTATCCACAACTCCACCGATCTTAGTGTCATCTGCATACTTACTAATCCAATTTACCACCCCATCATCCAGATCATTAATGTATATGACAAATAACATTGGACCCAGTCCAGATCCCTGAGGTACACCGCTGGTCACCGGCCTCCAATCTGACACACAGTTATCCACCACTACTCTCTGGCGTCTCCCATCCAGCCACTGCTAAATCCATTTTACTAATTCAATATTAATACCTAACGATTGAACCTTCCTAACTAACCTTCCATGTGGAACCTTGTCAAAGGCCTTAGTGAAGTCCATATAGACAACATCCACTGCTTTACCATTGTCAACTTTCCGAGCAACCTCTTCAAAAAATTCAGTAAGATTTGTCAAAACATGACCTTCCACGCACAAATCCATGTTGACTGTTCCTATTCAGACCCTGTCTATCCAGATAATTACATATACTATCTCTAAGAATACTTTCCATCAATTTACCCACCTCTGACGTCAAACACACAAGCCGATAATTGCTAGGTTTACTCTTAGAACCCTTTTTAAACAATAGAACAACATGAACAATACGCCAATCCTCCGGCACCATCCCCGTTTCTAATGACATTTGAAATATTTCTGTCAGAGCCCCTGCTATTTCCACACTAACTTTCCTCAAGATCCTCGGGAATATCCTGTCAGGACCCAGAGACTTATCCATTTTTATATTCCTTAAAAACGCCAGTACTTCATCTTCTTTAATCATCATAGTTTCCATAACTACCCTGCTTGTTTCCCTTATCTTACACCCCAATTAAATATCCTTCTCCTTAGTGAATACCGAAGAAAAGACATTCTTCAAAATCTCCCCCATCTCTTTTGGCTCCGAACATAGCCGTCCACTCTGATTTTCTAAGGGACCAATTTTATCCCTCACTATCCTTTTGCTATTAATATAACTGTAGAAACCCTTTGGATTTATTTTCACCTTACTTGCCAAAGCAACTTCATATCTTCTTTTAGCTTTTCTAATTTCTTTCTTAAGATTCTTCTTACATTCTTTATATTCCTCGAGCACCTCATTTACTCCAAGCTGCCTATATTTATTGTAGATCTCTCTCTTTTTCCGAACCAAGTTTCCAATATCCCTTGAAAAACACGGCTCTCTCAAACTTTTAACCTTTCCTTTCAACCTAACAGGAACATAATGTTTCTGTACCCTCAAAATTTCACCTTTAAATGACCTCCATTTCTCTATTACATCCTTCCCATAGAAGAAATTGTCCCAATCCACTCCTTCTAAATCCTTTTGCATCTTCACAAAGTTTCTCCTCATCTCCATGCTAAGTCTTCTCCCCTGAATCTTGAGGCAATGTCCCCTAGTTCTAGTCTCACCTACCAATGGAAACAACTTTCCTACTTCTATCCTATCCATCCCTTTCAAAATTTAGTATGTTTCTATAAGATCTCCTCTGATTCTTCTGAATTCCAGAGAGTATAGTCCCAGGCGACTCAATCTCTCCTCATAGGTTAACCCGTTCATCCCTGGAATCAACCTCGTGAACTTCCTCTGCACAGCCTCCAAAGCCAGTATATCCTTCTTCAAGTATGGAGACCAGAATTGCACACAGTACTCCAGGTGCAGACGCTCCAGTACTCTGTATAGTTGCAGCATGACCTCCCTGCTCTTGAATTCAATCCCTCTAGCAATAAAGGTCAACATTCCATTTGCCTTCTTAATAACCTGTTATTATAATTATAGGTTGAATGAACTCTGTCTTTCCTCCTTGGAGCGATAGAGGATGAGAGGTGACCTGATAGAGGCATTGACCGTATGGATAGTCAGAGGCTTTTTCTCAGTGCTGAAATGGCTAACACAAGAGGGCACAGTTTTAAGGTACTTGGAAGTAGGTACAAAGGAGATGTCAGGGGTAATTTCTTTTCCACAGAGAGTGGTGAGTGCGTGGAATGGGCTATCAACAGCAGTGGTGGAGGCAGAAACGATAGGGTCTTTTAAGAGACTCCTGGATAAGTACAAGGAGCTTAGAAACATAGAGGGCTATGGGTCAGCCGAGGTAGTTCTAAGGTAAGGACATGTTCGGCACAGATTCGTGGGCCGAAGGGCCTGTAATGTGCCGTAGGTCTTCTATGTTTCTGTGTTTCTAATGGTATGTCACAGGGATTAGTGCTGGTCCATTCCTGTTTCTTCATCTTTATCAATAATCTGGATGATCATGTGGTTAACTGGCCAAGCATATTTGTGGATGACCTCAAGATTTGTGATGTATTAGACAGTGAGGAAGGCTATAATGGCTTGCAGAGGGACCTGCATCATTTGGAAAAATGGCAGATGAAATTTAATGCAGACAAATGTGAGGTTTTGCACTTCGATTAGCCTAGCTAGGGTAGGTCTTAGACAGTGAACGGTAGGACACTGAGGTGTGTAGTAGAATAAAGGGATCTGGGATACCGGTCCATAATTAATTGAAAGTAGCATCACCTATTAGGGTTGTAAAGAAAGCATTGACCTTCATAAATTAATGTATTGATACAGGAGATGCAATGTTATGTTGAAGTAGTATAAGATGTTGGTGAGGCCTAATTTGGAGTATTGTGTGCAGTTTGGGTCACTTACCTACAGAAAAGATGTAGATAAGTTTGAAAGAGTACAGAGAAAATATATGATGATGTTGTCAGGTCTGGTGGACACAAGTTATAATGAAAGATTGAATAGGTTAGGACTGTATTCTTCGGAATGTAGAAGATTGAGAGGAGTTTTGATAGACGTATACAAAATTGTGAGAGGTATAGATTGGGTAAATGCAAGCTGACTTTTTTTCCCACTGAGGTTGGGTGGGACTACAACAAGAGGTCATAGGTTAAGGGAGAAAGGTGAAAAGTTTAAGGGGAACATAAGAGGAAACGTCTTCATTCAGAGGGTTATGAGAGTGTGGAATGAGCTCCCAGCATGTGGTGCATGTGGGCTTGATTTCAACATTTAAGAGAGGTTTGGATGGGTGCATGGATGGTAGGGTTTTGGAGGGCTGTGATACCAGTGCATATCAATGTGAGTAAGAAGTTTAAATTATTTCAGCATGGAATAGATGGGCCAAAGGGCCAGATTCTGTGCTATGATCTTAAGGAGGATCACAACAACACTGGGTCTTAATGTAGATGAAACTATAGCAAATAGTCATTGAAAAAATTGTCTTAGAATGAAAATATTAAGTAAATTTGGCCTGCACTTTAGAAGAACAATAGGCTATATGATCAAAGGATGCAAGTTTTAAAATGGCTTCACTGGGTAGATGCTAGGAGCATGCTTGCTTTGGAGGAATAATTTGGAACCACAGTCTCCACATAAGTGGTTATTTTATGCTGGACTGAGGTCAGAAGAAACATGCAGAGTCATTGTAAATGTCGAAATCTAAAGTAGGTGCATATCTGGAATATTGGAGAAACCAAGGTATTGAGCTTGGGAAAGTGGACAAGTTTAGCTTGTCAATGATTTGTCTGAATGATACTGCAGGAAGGAGGGGTCATCTGCTCCATTGCTGCTTCTGTTTCTTAACTTCTCAGGGTTGTTAGGGTTTTAGAAACTTAACATGAGTATTAGAAATCCTCCCTGTTGCTCAATGCCATTCCCCCCTCCTCTCTTTTCCAAAGTGACGTGTAGTCCAATTGATTATCTTTTGAGATCTGAGATGACAGGAGTGCGTATGGTGTGCACGCATTTTTGAGCTGACAAAGCCTTGGACTTTGACTGCCCCAAACTACCGCTGCCAGACGACCTTACAAAGTGATGACCTCGGCAGCTTCTGAATTGTGTGAATCATCACTTCAGTATGTGACTGCAGGATTTGTATAATTAATACTCCAATTTATTCTGACATCTAATTCTAATTTCAGAATCCACAAGATATTATCGTAGAACAGAAAGAAGTCATTATGAATGAAGCCGGTGGAATTATTGGAAGCACCTATAAAATACCAGAGATTGTGAAGTATTTACAAATTCTTGCCACAGAGATTACTGTCAGAGATCTTGGGCCTTTGTTTATTAAACCTTAAAAAGAATTAAAGAAGATCTTAATGAAACTGAGATTGCTGTGGTGGGGGGGGGGGGGATTTCATGGAAATCCGAGATAATACTCCATCTGCACAAATCATACAGTCATTGGGTAGCATCAAATTCTGAGTGGATTTGGGAAGACATTTCATATTATTAAAAAATCTAGAACTGGGGGCATGTTTTCAGAGTAAGGTATTGTCTGTTTAAATGGAAATGAGGGGGAATTTCTTCTCATTCAAACTTCTTAACCTCAGAACTCTGGGAACGGAATCAGTGTATATATTCTTGCAGATTTGGATGAATTTTAGTTCTATAGCAATGTCTAGCACGGATTGCCAGGATCAGATCTGTTACAATCTTATTAAATGGTAGACAAGGCTCCATAGCTGCACAGCAGACTCTTATTTCTTATATTTGGCCCTTGATGTTGTGCCGACCTATATATTCCTAAAAAAAAAGTACTAAACCCATACTACCCCATAACCCTCTATTTTTCTTTCATCCATGTGCCCGTCCAAGAGGCTCTTCAATATCCCTCATGTGTTAGCCACCGCCACCATCCCTGGCAAGTCATTCCAGCCACCCACAATCCTCTGTGTAAAAAACTTACCCCTGATGTCTCCCCTAAGCTTCCCTCCCTTAACTTTGTACATATGCCCTTTTGTGTTTGCTATTCGTGCTCTGGAAACAAGGTACTGGCTATACACCCTATCTATGCCTCTCATAATCTTGTAGACCTCTATCAAGTCCCTTCTCATCCTTCTATGCTCCAAAGAGAAAAGTCCCAGCTCTGCTAACCTTGCCTCATAAGATTTGTAACATCCTGGTAAATTTCCTCTGCACCCTCTCCATATGTTCCACGTCCATCCTATAATGAGGTGACCAGAATTGAACACAATACTCTAAGTGTGGTCTCACCAGAGATTTGTAGAGTTGCAACATGACCTCTCTACTCTTGAACTCAATCCCCCTATTAATGAAGCCTAGCATCCCATGGGCTTTCTTATCCTATCAACCTGTGCAGCAACCTTGAGGGATGTATGGATTTGAATCCCAATGTCCCTCTGTTCATCCACACTCTTAAGACAGTCAGCATGTCAGTGGGTGCCGTCCCGAATCCAGGGTTGGCGGCTATGCACCGCAATCTTCTTCGATCTTGCGACAGCACCGAGTACAGCCTCTCCTCCAGTTTGTTCTCGCTGGCCGCCTTGGCACCGCCCGCCGCCGCCCCCGCCGATCTCGAGTCTGAGGCCGTGTCGGCCTCCAGCCATGGCCACTTCTTCGAGCTCGGCCCTTCCTTGGGCGGAGGCCTTGGGCAGGTCCAGGCACATGGTGCAACGTCCAAGTTCATCATGTCTCTTCTAACTAGGTGCATAGCTCACTCTTAATTAACCGACCATTAACCCTGTACTCAGCCTTCTGGTTTATCCTTCCAAAATGAATCACCTCACACTTATCCGGATTTAAGTCCATCGGCCACTTTTCTGCCCAACTCTGCATACTGTCTATATCCTCTTGTAGCCTTTGGCAACCTACAGCTCCATCCACAACTCCTCCAATCTTCGTGTCATCCGCAAACTTACCCATCCTTCCGCCTCTTCATCCAGGTCATTTATAAAAATCACAAAGAGTACGGGTCCCAGGGCAGATCCTTGTGGCACTCCACTAGTCACTGACCTTCGGGCAGAATACTTTCCTTCCACTACTACCCTCTGCGTTCTTCCTGTAAGCCAATTTTTTTATCCAAACAGCCAACGTTCCACTGATCCCATGCCTCATGACTTTCTGGATGAGTCTCTCCTGGGGGACCTTGTCAAATGCCTTGCTAAAATCCATGTAGACCACATCTTCCGCCCTACCCTCATCAATTTATTTTGTTATCTCTTTAAAAAACTCAATTAGGCTTGTGAGGCACGACCTTCCCTTCACAAAGCCAAGTTGACTATCCTTGAGTAGACTGTACTTCTCCAAATGCTCGTAGATCCTATCCTTAAGAATCCTTTCCAGTAATTTGCAGGCCACGACGTAAGACTCACAGGTCTATAGTTCCCACATAACACAATATATATTACACATAGCACAAGTTCCCCAAGGTAGTATAAAGACCACTGTGCTTATCTTCTTTTTCCCAATCCACTCCTACACTTTGAATTGGATGATCCCAATAATGAATTTATTTTACAAAGGCTTTTTGAATTTTGGCCATTTCCTGTGTATTTCAGGCAGAAGTGGTTTGTTATTTGGAGTCAAAATATCCTCTCCCAATTTTCCCAAGCTGCATTTCACCTTGTCAGCTTTAGTTAATGTGTCCAATAATCTCAGTGTGTTCCAGACTTGTTTTCTAATCTAATTTATTTGTGTCTTTTAGAATATCTCACAGTAAGTCAGTACAGTAGTGAACAGAAGCATTTTATTGGTTTTCAAGGAGAAAATATTTTTATTAGAAGTTGGTTTGTTAACAAAAAATATTCAAAAACTTGGCAAAAATTTCATATAATTCAGTAGTTTAATATCAAATATATTTTGCAGTATTGGAATATGGAAGATTATTGCAAGATACGAAAATGCCCCTGATGCAAATTTCACAACTCAATTTGAAGTGAAAGAATATGGTGAGGCAAATTAAATATTGTACTTAAACATAGTAAATGAAATTAAAGGTAAAAGTATGGTTTCCTATGATATAAAGATTATAGCTGACATGAAACCTAGAGGAAAGTGTTTTTATGTGATTTGTTGTTTCTGCCTTGATACGTCTTCTGTCAATTGCATGTAAAAGCAAGTATTTTGGATGATGGTATATAATTCAGTTCTTAACGTTCTTGTAGGTCCTTTCCTCTCTACTCTACAAATGCCCCATCTTATGATATCCACGAACAAGATTCAAGCATGCAGCACATCTATTAGACGGAAGTGATAACTGTATTCACATTGCAGAAAGCTGAACGAGAGCACCAACAGTTCGTTTATAATGCCTGTTCCTGAAACACGCTTTAAAACGATCTGCTGTAACAATACCCAGACCAGTTCACGGATCCCTACCTAAGAAGGTCACATTTAATTACTTCCAATTAATCTGCTCTCCTTGGAGTGTGGTGTAATTTCAACCTATAATTTCAACCCACCATAGTTTTCTTCAGCTCTCTACTCCTCTGGGGTATCTTCATTCCTCCAACATCTGCTTCTTTAATGTCTATGAATGCTATTGTTCCAACAATTGCAGGTCAATCCTTCACCTGCCAAGACCCCAATTTCTGCAGTTGTTTCTTTAAACATTTCTACATTTTTGGGACACCCTTTGTATCTCCAGCTTGACCAACCCATTGTCACATACATCAATATATTCTAATGCAAAATAGCACAGGTGCTGGACATCTGAAATAAAAGCCAAGTTTTGGAAATACTCAGCAGGTCAAACAGCAATTATGGAGAGATAAAAATGTTTCAAATTGATTATCTTTCTCCAAAATTGGAATAGTGTCTAATTTATTGAGTATCTCTTAAATAAGTTTGTTTTTAATCCTGTTTTTAGCATACAAGATTGCATTATTGAGATCCAAATGGAGCCATTTTGCTAAATTAAAGGCAACATTTAAATGGAATCTGAATTAATCATGGGTTGTAATTTTTGCAATAGTAATTAATCCATTTGTTATAAAGAATTTTGAGGATGACATGATAAGAAGTGATACAGATTTTCATTGTCCAAGTCCTTTGAAGCTCCTTGCATTGTTCATGGGGTTAAACATGACTGTTTTTCTTGTATCTTCATCAGTGTTGCCAAGCTTTGAAGTTACCTTGGCTTCAAAACAGCCATTTTTCTATGTTGATGACACGGAATTGAACGTTACAGTCACTGCAAGGTTGGTATTGCCTTCTATCAGAAAATGGGTTTTTTGAATAAATTGGGAGAGAGTTGTTGGCATCACCTGTGCATAATTTGGGTGTAGTGTTACTCTCATTTCTGCATTGATTTAAATGACATGGAAATTGTAGTGGAGTTGTGTGTTGGCCAGTGTTGACTTGGAAACTGAATAAACCACTGTTTTATTTCAAGGGCATACTTGTTTGAAGTAGTGAGTGAGAAAGTGTCATCATGCAGGGCGGGAGCCATTTGAAAACTGTAAGTCTCATCAGGAGTGAGTTTTATCTGAGCCAGTAAAAAGAAGGGAAGTATCAGCAGAGCAGCCATCGAATAGGATGATTTGGCAGATGACTGTGTGGCTGAGGAATTAGTGCTGGGGCAGGGTTTCATATTTCTGGGTGATTAGGATCTCTTCAGGGGAAGCTTTGACTTGTACAAAAAGGACAGTTTATACCTGAGGCTTTGGGAACAAATATCTTTGCAGGCAGGTTTTCTGGAGCTGTTGGAGAAGGTTTAAATTAATTTGGCATGAGAGTGGGAAACTGAATGATAGGGCTGAGGATAGGGCAATTGCTACACAAATAGATTCAGTGTGTACTGAGGCTGGAGATAGGGTAAAACTGGTACGAGTTGAAGTGTAACATGGAGGTAAAATTGAAAAGGTGATGAATCAAGGACCAAATGTCTTTGAATGCACGCAGTATATGGAATAAGGTCAATAATCTTGTAGCGCAATTAGAGATTTCCAGTGTGCATCACTGCGTCATGGCTGAATGAAGTTCACAGTTCGAAGCTTAACATTCAAGGATGCACCTTGTATTGAAAGGACAGTCTCTGTTGGTAAAAAAAAATCAAATCCTTAGAGAGAGGACATAGGATCTGAAGATATAGAATCCTTGAGGGTAGAGTTAAGAATCTGCAAGGGTAAAAAGACCCTGATGGGAGTTATATACAGGCCTTCAAATCATAGCCAAGATATAGGATACAAATTACAATCAAAGATAGAAAAAGCATGTAAACAGGGCAATGTTACCATAGTGATGGGGGATTTCAATATGCAGGTAAGTCAGGTTGATGAGTGTAGATTGTGAAAATCAAGTTGAATCAAGAGAGGGAATTTGTAGAATGCCCACGATATGATATTTTAGTGCAGCCTATGGTTAAGCGCAGATGTGGTAAGGCAATTCTAGTTTGAATGTTGTGTAATGAACCAGAATTGATTTGAGAACTTAAGGTAAAGGAAGCATTAAGAGATAGTGATCATAAAATGATAGAATTCACCCTGCAGTTGGAGAGGAAGAAGATAAAGTCAGGTGTATCAGTATTATAAGACCATAAGACATAGGAGTTGAATTAGGTCATTCAGCCCATCGTCCGCTCTGCAATTTCATCATGGCTGAAGCCAGACCCTATTCAACCCATACACCTGCCCTCTCACCATATCCCTTGATGCCCCAACCAATCAAGAGTCTATCAACTTCCACTTCGAATATACCCAGAGACCTGGCCGCCACTGCAGTCTGCGGCAGAGCATTCCACAGATTTACCACATTTTGTCTAAAAAATTATTGCTTACTTCTGTTCTAAAAGGTCTCCCCTCAATCTTGATGTTGTGCCTTCTAATTTGGGATACCTCCACCAGAGGAAACATCCTCTCCATATCCATCTATCTAATCCTTTCAACATTCAGTAAGTTTCGATGAGATCCCCACACATTCTTCTAACTTCCAATGAGTACAAACCCAAAGCTACCAAACACTCCCTGTATGTTAACCCCATTCACTCCCGCATTCATCCTCGTGAACCTCCTCTGGACTCTCTCCAATGACAATACATCCTTTCTGAGATAAAGGGCCCAAATCTGCTGAAAACACTCCAAGTACAGCCTGACTAGTGTCTCATAAAGCTTCAGCATTATCTCCTTGTTTTTTTTAATTTTCTTTTCCCCTTGAAATAAATGCCAACATTGCATTTGCCTTCTTTACTACAGACTCAACCTGTAAATTAACCTTTTGGAAGTCTTGCATGAGGACTCCCACATACATTTGCACCGGGGATATTTCAATTTTTTCCCTATTTAAATAATAGTCTGCATTATTGTTCCTTTAACCAAAATGCATTATCATATATTTCCCAACTCTGTATTCCATCTGCCACTTTTATGTCAATTCTTCCAATTCGTCTACCTGCTGCATTTACATTGCTTCCTCAGCATTACCTACCCCTCCACCCATCTTCATATCATCCGCAAACTTTGTCACAAGTCCATTATCTAAATCATTGACAAACAATGTGAAAAGTAGTGGTCCCAATACTTACCCCTGAGGAAAACCATTAGTCTCTGGCAGCCAACCAGAAAAGGCCCCCTTTATTCAAACTCACTGTCTTCTGCCTGTCACCCATTTCTCTATCCATATCAGTATATTTCCTGTAACACCATAAGATTTTATTTTGTTAAACAGTCTCATGTAAGGCACCTTATCAAATGTCTTCTGGAAATCTAAGTAAATGACATCCACTGCCTTTTCTTTGTCCACCCTACTCATTAATTCCTCAAAGAATTCTAACAGATTTGTCAGGCAAAATTTCCCTTTACAGAAGCCATGCTGACTTTGACTTATTTTATCATTAGCTTCCATAGTAAGGGACTCCAACACTTCCCCAAACACTCAGGTTAGGCTTACTGCCCTATAATTTCCTCCCTTTTGTCTTCCTCCATGACCTTGCCAGAATCAAGTGATTCTTGAATGATCAGGGCTAATGCATCTGTCATCTCTTCAGCAACCTCTTTCAGGATTCTGGGATAGAGTCCATCTGGTCCAGGTGATTTATCCACCTCAACACCTTTCAGTTTGCCTTGCACTTTTTCCTGTGTAATAGCAATGATATTCGCTCCTGCTCTCTGACAGCCACTGACCTTTGGCATATAGCTAGTGTCTTCCACAGTAAAGACTGAAGCAAAGTACTTATGAAATTCATCTACCATCTCTTTGTCCCCCATTACCACCTCACCATCATCATTCCCAATGGTCCAACGTCAACTCTCACCTCCTTTTTCCTCTTTATATAACTGAAAAATACTTTTAGTATCCTGCTTTATATTATCGGCTAGTTTGCCCTCATATGTTATCTTTTCCCTTCTTGCAGGTTTTTTAGTTGCCTTTTGTTGAATTTTAAAAAATTCCCAGTCAGACAACCTCCCATTCACTTTTGCTACCTAATATGCTCTTTCCTTGGCTTTGTGCAGTCCTTAACTTCCCTTGTCAGCCATGGTTGCCTAGCCCTGCCATTTGAGAATTTCATCTGTGGGACATATCTATCCCTGCATCTTGTGAACTATTCCCAAAAACTTCAGCCACCTCTGTTCTGCCATCCTACCTGCTAGTGTCCCCCTCCAAACCAACTGGGCATCTCTTCCCACGACTCTGTAATTCCCTCTATTCTATTGTGATACTGATACACCTGACTTATGCTTTCCCTCTCAAATTGCATTATAAATTCAATCATATTATGATCAATGCCTCCAAAGGGTTCCTTTACAATAAGGTGATTAATAAAATCTGAGTTATTACACAACACCCAATCTAAGATTACACAACACCCAAGCACAAGCTGTCATAAGGGTGGGGCGCTGGTGGCGGACCCAAATGCAAGACACAGACACTGAAGTACTAGGAACAGGACAGGACTAGAGACTAGAGTTAGGGACGTGACTGGATGCAGACTATGAGCTGGGACAAGAACACAGATTTGGCCTAGGACATTGGCTAGGCAAGTGGGACCAGGAAAAGGAACTGGGAACTAGGAGCCTGGGCTTGGACTCCAAGGCAGAGACTGGACAAGGACCCAGAACCTGGGTCTTGACTCGGGCTTGGACCCCAAAACTAGGCGAGGACATGACGTGGCTACAGGACTGGACATGGCTTGGGTTCCTCGAGGTTTGGATTCTTCGTGGCTTGGGTTACTCGAGGCTTGGGTTCTTCGTGGATGGGTTCCTAGTGGCTTGGGTTCCTCCAGGCTTGTGTTCCTCGAAGCGAGGACATGACGAGACTTGGGTTCTTTGAGGCGAGGACATGACGAGGTTTGGGTTCTTCGAGGCAAGGACATGACGAGGCTTGGGTTCTACGAGGCGAGGACATGACGAGGCTTGGGTTCTACGAGGCGAAGACATGACGAGGCTTGGGTTCTTCGAGGCGAAGACATAACGAGGCTTGGGTTCTTCGAGGCGAGAACATGATGAGGCTTGGGTTCTTCGAGGCGAGGACATGACGAGGCTTGGGTTCAGACTCCGAGCCAGAGACTGGACAAGGATCAAGAACCTGGGTCTTGACACGGGCTCGGACTCCGGAACTAGGAGAAGACATGAACTAGGAGAAGACTAGGAGAAGACGTAGTCTTGGGAGACAGGAACCTCGGAGCCTTGGACGAGGACTGGATGCTCGCAGCCTTGGGCGAGGACTGTACGCTCGGAGCCTTGGTCCAGAGCATGGGAACACGGAGCCTTGGACTTGAGAGACAGGAACATGAAACACAGAGCCGGGACCCCTCCTTGGGAAGAGAACGTAGGGCCGGGACTCATACACAGAATGCTGAACACGACGAGACGGGTCCCAACACTAGATAGCAGAAAACGGCCGGACCTACCGAGCAAAGGCGTGGACACAGAGACAATTCCAACTCAACGATAGACAGTTCCTTATCCTGACACAGCAAGGCTTCTGTCTCGCTCCGGTGGTTGAACTCGACAAGGTTACAGGCAAGGCTCCAGGCACAGGTTGCAGGCAAGGCTTCAGAAGGAAGGGGAATAGAAGGGAACGGTCCAGCTTCAGGGTAATGGCAAAGACGGCCTGGTTTACCCAACGGAGGCAAGGACAGGAAGGGACAGATCCAACCGCAGGGTAACGGCAAAGACGGCCTGACTTACCCCACAGAGGCGAGGATGGGATACTGACGAGACGAACCAGCACCCACACTCGAATCCAGAGCCAGTTATGTTCGCAGCCCCAAGACGAGCATCAGGTGCCTAAGATTAAGCCCAACTGAAACAAGGGACAGCCGGAAGACCTGGAGTCCGGAGTCCACGGGTCGGACCAAGAACCGGAATGCAGACTTCATGGACTGGACCATGATATTACGCAGCCCACCCCCCCCCCCCCACGGGAGACTAAGGATGACCCGGGCAGGTGTGGGCGGTGTTTAATTAGGAGGGAACCCAGGAAAACGAGAGTTAGACGACAGTGTCTGTGTTGCTGGACCCATGTATGGTAGGTTCGTTCTGTCGCAAGGGTGGGGCGCTGGTGGCGGACCCAAATGCAAGACATAGACACTGAAGTACTAGGAACAGGACAGGACTAGAGACTAGAGTTAGGGACGTGACTCGATGCAGACTAGGGGTTGGGACAAGAACACAGACTTGGCCTAGGACATTGGCTAGGCAAGCGGGACCAGGACAAGGAACTGGGAACTAGGAGCCTGGGCTTGGACTCCGAGCCAGAGACTGGACAATGACCCAGAACCTGGGTCTTGACTTGGGGTCGGACACCAGAACCAGGTGAGAACATGACGTGGCTACAGACTGGGCATGGCTTGGGTTCCTCGAGGCTTGGGTTCTTTGTGGCTTGGGTTCCTCGAGGCGAGGACATGACAAGGCTTGGGTTCTTCGAGGCGAGGACATAACGAGTCTTGGATTCAGACTCCCATCCAGAGACTGAACAAGGACTTGGAACCTGGGTCTTGACTCGGGCTCGGACTCCGGAACTAGGCGAAGACATGACGTGGTAAACACAAAATAATCTGCAGATGCTGGGGTCAAAGCAACACTCACAGCATGCTGGAGGAACTCAGCAGGTCGGGCAGCATCCGTGGAAAAGATCGGTCGACGTCGAGTTCCTTCAGCGTGTTGTGAGTGTTGACATGACGTGGTCTTGGGAGACAGGAACCTCGGAGCCTTGGACGAGGACTGGATGCTCGCAGCCTTCGACGAGGACTGTACGCTCGGCGCCTTGGTCTAGAGCATGGAAACATGGAGCCTTGGACTTGAGAGACAGCAACATGGAACACAGAGCCGGGACCCCTCCTTGGGAACAGCACGTAGGGTCGGGACTCATACACAGAATGCTGAACACGACGAGACGGTTCTCAACACCAGGTAGCGGCAAACGTCCGGACCTACCAAGCGAAGGCGTGGACACAGAGACAGTTCCAACTCAACGATAGACAATCCCTTATCTGGATACAGCAAGGCTCCGGTGGTTGAATTTGGCAAGGTTGCAGACGCAGGTTGCAGGTAAGGCTCCAGACACAGGTTGCAGGCAAAGCTTCAGAAGGAAGGGGAATAGAAGGGAACAGTCCAGCCTCAGGGTAACGGCAAAGACGGCCTGGCTTACCCAATGGAGGCAAGGACAGGAAGGGACAGATCCAACCGCAGGGTAACGGCAAAGACGGCCTGACTTACCCCACAGAGGCGAGGATGGGTTACTGAGGAGACGAACCAGCACCCACACTCGAAACCAGGGCCACTTATATTCGCAGCCCCAAGACGAGCATCAGGTGCCAATGATTAAGTCCAGTTGAAACAAGAGACAGCCGGAAGACCCGAAGTTCAGAGTCCACGGACTGGACCGTGAACCAGAACGCGGACTTCACGGACCGGACCATGACACAAGCTGCTTTAAAAAGCCGTATCGTAGGCACTCAACAAATTCCCTCTTGCAATCTGACACCAATCAGATTTTCCCAATCCTCTTGTATGTTGAAGTCACCCATTACAATTGTGACATTACCCTTATTACCTGCCGTCTTGCTCCCTTTGCAATCTCAACCTTATACCTTGGCTATTATTTGGGGGCCTATCTATAATTCCTATAATGGTGTTTTCACTCTTGCTGTTTCTCAACTCGACGCACAAAGATTCACCATTCTCTGACCCTATACCACTTCTTTCTAAAGATGCAATTCTATCTCATACCAATAGAGTCATACATCCGATATGCCTTCCTGCCTGTCCTTTCGATACAAAGTATATCTTTTGATATTAAAATCCAAACTACGACCTTCTTTCAGGCACAGCTCACTGATGCCCACAACGTCATACCGACCAGACTCTAAATGTGCCGTGAGTTCGTCCACCTTATTCCGAATGCTACGTGAATTTAAATACAGCACCTTCCTGCATTCTTCACCCTTATTATGGTGGAGCAAAGGAAATCACAGGGGCATGAAAGAGAAACTGACCGAAGCTGACTGGAAGAGGACACTAACAGGGATAATGACAGAAATGCAGCATCTGGAGTTTTTGGGGGATTTTCGGAATGAGCAGCATAGATACATCCCAAACATGAAGAAGTATTTAAAAGAGAGCATGAGGCAACTGTGGCTGACAAGGGAAGTTAAAAGCAGTATAAAAGTCAAAAAGGGGGCATATAATATAGCAAAAATTAGTGGGATCTTAGAGGATTATGAAGCTTTTAAAAACCGTTCAAAAATACCATATGGAAAGAAAAGATGAAAAATAAAGGTAAGCTAGCTAATAATATAAAAGAGGGTATAAAAAGTGTTTTCAAATATACGTGAGTGGATATTAATCCAGTGAAAACTGACGCAAGTGAGGCAGGACAAGGGAGTGGCGGACAAATTTCGTTCATTATTTTGCAACAGTAGAAGGAATAAGTGTGTCAATCCGAAGGAAGGTCAGGTGAGATGATTTTCCTGAATGATCCCCAGCTCAGAAGAAATATTTCAGCTTTTAGATTTGATGCAGTTGTTCCCTTGAGACAAAGAAGATTGAGTGGAGATGTGATAGGTGGTTCAAAGTCAACACCAGTTTGGATTACTCAGGAGAGGAAAACTGTTCCCATCAAGGGATGATTCAAAGACTGGGGGATAGATTTAAAACCCTGGACAAATGATGCAAGGGGGATATGAGAGAATCGTAGAGAAATATTCTGACAGGCAACAGTGTTTTCAAAAGAAAGTTGAATAAGCTGTTCAGCAAATTAAGTTTTGAAAGAATGGGACATGAGAATGAGAAAAATTTCTGCGCTGTCACAACTCCAAACATCAACCATTTGCTTTGGAGGCATTTAATTCTCGGTCTCATTCATTACAGATACAGTTACGGAAAAGATGTTGAAGGTCGAGCCTTTATTTTGTTTGGAGTATTGAAAGATGGTCGAAGAACAAGCATTGCTTATTCACTTCAAGCAGTGTCTGTAAGTAGGATCTGTATAGTTTTGCAGAACTTTCAAAATCTGCAAGTTCTAATCTTATCATATGCTCATTATATTCAAAGTTCGTACCAGCTCACCCAAGGTCACAGAGAAATTGCTTAACATTAATAATCTTAGAAAACTAACAGCTATCTTTGCAAGGAGTCATTTTAATACTGAATATTGGATATTTTCCTACTAGTTAATTATCTTGTGTGATAAAAAAATTAGATGCTTTTTTTAATATTGTGTTGTTCCAATGCTTTGTTGTACGTTTTGGTGGTGACAGTTGTAGGGATGTTTTCAAAAAGTTTGGCTGTGTCATCAATGAGTGTGGAATTGCCGACCTTAAGGCACAGGACAGCAAGGGGAAGGAGGAGGAGGAGACTCTGCAAGAAAACAAGCTGTCAATGAAAATTCAGAACAGCTTTCTTCTGAATGGATTTTTCATCAAAGTGATACTTTCTTTGTTTTTGTGTCACCAAGCAGGTTACAAATTGGTTATTGATCATTGTTAGTTTACAGTATTACAATGCAGAATGAGTTCATTCATCCGAATCAATCTGTACCACTCTTATAAAGGACAATTCATTAAATATCATTTGTCTTCTACTTTACCCTACATGCAGGCAATCGTTTGGAGACACAAGAAGGTGTCAAAGTGTATATTTTCTACAATTAGTTACTTACTAGTAACCCTCTGAAAACTGCAAACTCCATTCTTCCCCATGTCGAGTGGTAGATCCAAAGCCATTCATTTTGTCATATTACCTTAAATAACTTTCTTCTGATTGTTGATGATTTAGATCAATCTTAACACCTTGTAATTCAGAACAACTCCATCTATTCTCTTTGCCTTGAAAATTAAAAAAAAAACACAGATGCTCGATAGAGAGGAAAATTGGATTAGCCATGATGAAATGACAGAGCAGATCCGATGGGCCAAAATGACCCGATTATTATCCTGTATCTTATCGTCTTATGGTCTTATCTCTTAAATAAGATGGAAACACTCATCAGGTCAGGGTGAAACTGTAGAAAGAGAAACAGTTAATATTTCAAATTGTAGATGTTTTGTTGGAACAGACACAGTGAGAAACCAAGTTGATTGTAGGTTAAAAAGTGGCTGAGGGAAGGATAATGAGGAAAAAGGACTGGCCACTGGTAGAGTGGAGCCACTTTTGTCCAGATGATATCACTGCCATGTATCACCTTGAAAGTAAGGTACAGATCTTCAGGCTTACATTGATCTTCACTCTAAAAGAGTAGAAGCCACAGGGAGATAGAAGGGGGATATACTATTGCAATATCAGGAAACTGGAACCTCAGCATCACCTTTATGTACTGAATATAGCAGTTCTGCAAAGAAGCAACTTGGTCTGTATTTGGTTTCACAAGCATTCATAAAACCAAATCCTGTACACCAAATGAAATGCCACCAGACCGGAAGAAGTGCAATGTTGCAAATATGAAATGCAGCAGGTTTAAATCAATTGGTGTGGTTCGGGCAATTGCATTTTTCTATATACGTCTTTGACATTCACAACTACTCAGTGAAACTTGGGCCAGTAAGCGAAAGGTTTTGAAAAGGTGAGAATATTGATAGTTTTGCATTTAAGAAACAGTTTTAGACATAATATACTTCTCGGGTACCATTAAGAAGGCTACTTGTGCGAGCAGCTCCATGGAAATCAAATATTCCCATTCCCATTCAGCATAGCTATGGAAAAGGATAAAAACAGACAAACTGGGAAAGTGCTTAATTGGGGAAGGGCTAACTATGACGGGATGAGGCAGGAACTAGCGAGAGTAAATTGGAAACAGATGTTCAAGGGTGAAAGCACAGAAGTAATGTGGAGGAGTTTAGGGACCACTTGTGCTGGGTTCAGGGCACGAATAGCAAACACCAGAGGGCATATGTACAAGGTTAAGGGAGGGAGGTTTAGGGGAGACATCAGGGGTAAGTTTTTTTACACAGGGAGTTGAGGGTGCCTGGAATGACTTGCCGGGGATGGTGGTGGAGACTAAAACATTCACGGTATTTAAGAGCCTGTTGGACAGGCAAACGTATGAAAGAAAAATAGAGGGTTTCGGGGTAGTGTGTTTTTTTTAAGGAATATATGGGTCAGCACAACATCGAGGGCCGAAGGGCCTGTACTGTGCTGTAGTATTCTGATGCCCAGTGTCTAGTGTCTAAACTGCTAAGGCTAAAAACCACGGTTACATCTATGGACTATACAGCAAGAAATATAATTTTAAGGTGATTCTAACATCTACCTCTAGTCAAGTCAAGTCAAGTTTATTGTCACTTCGACCATAAGCTGCTGGTACAGTACACAGTAAAAACGAAACAACGTTCCTCCAGGACCCCGGTGCTACATGAAACAACACTAAACTACACTAGACTATGTGAGACAGCACAAGGCTACACTAGACTACGTAAGACAACATAAAAATTGCACTAGACTTCAGACCTGCACAGGACTACATAAGGTGCACAAAACAGTGCAGGGCAGTACAATAATTAATAAACAAGACAATAGGAACAGGAGAGGACAAATTACAATATAATAATAAATGATGTAGATGTCAGTCTAGACTCTGGGTATTGAGGAGTCTGATGGCTTGGGGAAGAAACTGTTGCACAGCCTGGTCGTGAGAGCCTGAATGTTTTGGTACCTTTTGCCAGATGGTAAGAGGGAGAAAAGATTGTATGAGGGGTGTGTGGGATCCTTCACAATACTGTTAGCTTTGCGGGTGCAGCGTGTGGTGTAAATGTCTGTAATGGTGGAAAGAGAGACCCTGATGATCTTCTCAGCTGACCTCACTATCCGCAGCAGGGTCTTGCGATCTGAGTTGGTGCAATTTCCGAACCAGGCAGTGATGCAGCTGCTCAGGATGCTCTCAATACAACCTCTGTAGAATGTGGTGACGATAAGGGGTGAGAGATGGACTTTTCTCAGCCTTCGCAGAAAGTAGACACGCTGCTGGGCTTTCTTGGTTATAGAGCAGGTGTTGAGGGACCAGGTGAGATTCTCCACCAGGTGAAGGAGTTCAGGCCCAGCAGTTTCAGCTCTCCAATCAGGTGCTGAGGAATGATTGTGTTGAATGCTGAATTGAAGTCTATGAACAGCATTCGAACATACGTGTCTTTTTTGTCCAGGTGGGTGAGGGCCAGGTGGAGGGTGGTGGCGATGGCATCGTCTGTTGAGCAGATGGGGAGATACGCGAACTGCAGAGGGGTCCAGTGAGGGGGGGCAGCAGGGTCTTTATGTGTCTCATGACGAGCCTCTCAAAACGTTTCGTGATGATGGTTCTGAGAGCAACGGGACGGTAATCGTTGAGGCAGGACGCTGAAGACTCCTTCGGCACGGGGACGATGGTGGCCGCCTTGAAGCACGTTGGAACGACTGCGCTGCTCAGGGAGATGTTGAAGGTGTCAGTGAGAACATCTGCCATCTGGTCTGAACATCCTCTGAGCACTCTGCCAGGAATATTGTCTGGTCAGGCAGCCTTCTGTGGATTGACCTTGCATAGAGTTTTCCTCATATCAGCCACGGTAAGACACAGCACCTGGTCATTGGGAGGAGGAGTGGTCTTCCTCGCCGCCACGTCATTTCCCACCTTGAAACGAGCGTAGAAGTTGTTCAACGCATCTGGGAGGGAGGCATCAGCAGCACAGGTAAGTGGTGTTGTCTTGTAGTTGGTGATGTTCTGAATGCCCTTCGCATACGCCATGTGTCGCCGCTGTCCTGAGAGTGGCTGTGGATTTGCTGGGCATGTGCACGCTTTGCCTCTCTGATGTCCCGGGACAGTTTGGCCTTCGCTGTTGTTAGGGCTGCCTTGTCGCCTGCTCTGAAGGCGGAGTCACGGGTCCTCAGCAGCGCACGCACCTCCGCGGTCATCCATGGCTTCTGGTTAGAGCGTGTGGTGATGGTCTTGGCCACAGTGACGTCATCGATGCACTTGATGATGTAGCCAGTCACTGATGCCGTGTACTCCTCTAAGTTGCTGGAGTCGCCATCGGTTGCAGCCTCCCTGAACATGTGCTAGTCAGTGTGCTCAAAGCAGTCTTGAAGAGCAGAGATGGCTCCTGCTGGCCAGGTTCAGAAGTGAACCTGCTTCTGAACTGGTCTGGAGCGCCTAACGAGCGGTCTGTAGGTTGGGATTAGCATAACAGAGATGTGGTCTGAGTAACCGAGGTGGGGGCGGGGATCCGCCCGGTACGCGTCGAGGATGTTTGTATAAACAGGGTCCAACGCTTTCTCCCCTCTCGTTGCAAAGTCCACGTTCTGATGGGATTTGGGGAGCACTGACTTAAGGTTCGCGTGGTTAAAATCTCCGGCGACAATAAACAGTCCATCAGGGTGTGCATTCTGCAGTTCGCTAATAGCCCTATACAGCTCACAGAGCGCCTCCTTAGCTTTAGCGCGGGGGGAATGTAGACACCGACTATAATGACAGTGGTGAATTCCCGTGGCAAATAAAATGGTCTGCATCTAACAGTCACAAACTCCACTAGCGATGAGCAGTAACTAGAGACCAGCAGAGTTCTTGCACCATTCCGTGTTGATGTAAACGCGCAAGCCCGCACCGCAAGTCTTACCGCAGAGAGTTGCATCTCTGTCAGCCCGAAACAAAGTGAGCCCGTCTAGCTGAATGGCGGCGCCCGGAACTCTGTCGTTAAGCCACGTTTCCGTGAAAACAAAAGCGCCGCAGAGTCTGTACTCCCGCCGAGTAGTCCGCTGGAGTCGGATGTAGTTCAATTTATTGTCCAGGGAGAGGACATTGGAGAGCAGAATGGACGGGAGAGCCGGCCGGCTAGGGTTTGTTTTTAGCCTAGCACGGACCCCTGCCTGCTTGCCGCGCTTCCGCTTCCTCGCACACCGCTTACGACGACCCCACCTCCGGCCACCGGCATCAGGCGTCACCGAGGACTGTAGGCATCGCCCCGAAGAAGGCCGAGGTCGCGTAGCTTCTACAGCAGACTCTACTCAAAGTCAATAAAACTCGAACGGACTCTGGTTGTTTATGCAGTTCCCCTTAAAGACAGTGCAAGAGACGATGCCATGCTGGTTTAAAAGTTCATTTAAGGAAACATGGCTTTCGACTCCCAATACCAACTATCCTGCTGACAAATTTACAGTCTCTGGAAAATAAAATTGAAGATCTCAGAGCAAAAGTGCTGTACTAGAGGGACATTAAAAGCTGTTGCATATTTCCTTTTATGGAGACTTGGAAAACCCTTGGCATTTAGGGATTCATCTTTGATTCTCAACAAGTATACTACAGCTGGCACTAACTTCAGTAAAACTGTGTGGATGAGTGTGCACCTATGAGAACTTACTGTACATACCCAAATCAAAAGCCGTGAATGAACCAGGTGGTTCAGAGTCTGCTGGGGCTAGAACTGTGCATTTAGGTCTGGCAATCCAGACCTGTACAAGAAAGCCCAGTATGACATGCGGTGAGCTATCTTAAGAGCTAAGAAACAATTCCGAGTGAGGTTGGAGGCAATATCGTTTCCACGTCAAATCTGGCAAGTTTGTAGGTATACTTCCTACAAAGCGAAAGCCAACATCAGTAACGACAGTGATGCTATATCCCAGATGTGCTTAACTCTGTTTATGCTCACTTTGAAAGGGAGAATAAAACTACAGCTACAAGGATCTCTGCAGCATCCGGCGACCCTGTGAACTCTGTCTCGGAGGCCAAAGTCAGGCTGTCTTTCAAGGGGGCAAACCCTCACTCGGCGATAGGCCCTGACGGAGTACCTGGCAAGGCCCTAAAAACCTGTGCCAACCAACTGGTGGCAGTGTTCGAAGACATTGCCGTTCTCTGATTGTTACAGTCGGAAGTTCCCAACTGCTTCAAAAGGGCATCAGTTATACCAGTGCCCAAGAAGAACAGGGTGAGCTGTCTCAATGACTATTATCCAGTAGCATTCACAGCTACGGTGATGAAGTGCTTTGAGAAGTTGGTTATGGCTAGAATCAACTCCTGCTGAAGTAAGGACCTGGATCCACTGCAAGTTGCCCATTGCCAAAATAGGTCTATAGGGTCTCCATGCGCCCTTGGATCACCAGGTCAATGCAAATACCTATGTCAGGATGCTGCTTATTGATGTTCAATCTATCATCCCTACAGACCCGATCGAAAAGCTCCAGAACATGGGCATCTGTACCTCCCTCTGCAACTGGATCATCGGCTTCCTAACTGGAAGGGTAAAATCAGTGCAGATTGGAAATAACATTTCCAACTTGCTGACAATTAACACAAATACACTTCAAGGATGTGTGCTTAGCTCACTACTCTACTCCTATGACTGTGTGGCAAGGCACAGCTGAAACACCATTTTTAAATTTGATGATACAACCATTTTTTGGCAGAATCACAGATAGTGATGAGAGCATGTACAGGAACAAGATATACCAGCTGGTTGAGTGGTGTCACATCCACAACCTTGCACTCAACGGCAGTAAGACCAAATAACTGACTATGGACTTCAGGAAGGGCAAGACAAAACCACACACAAAGGTCCTCATAGAAGGATCGGAAGTGGAGAGAAGTAGCAATTTCAAGTTCCTAGGTGTCGATATATATGAAGACTTAACCTGGACCTAACATGTTGATGACACCACAAAAGGTGGCAAGATAGTGGCAATATTTCATCAGGAGTTTGAAGAGGCTTAGGATGTCGCCAAAACACCAACAGATGCACGATGGAAAGCAGTCTAACCGGGCGAGTCACCGTATGGTATGGAGTGCTATTGCACATGAGTGGAGTAAGCTGCAGAGAGTCGTAAAATTACCCAGCACCATCTTGGGGACTAGCCTCCACAGTATCCAGGACATCTTCAAGGAGCAGTGCCTCAGGAAGGCAGCATCCATCATAGAACATAGAATAGTACAGCACATTACAGGCCCTTCGGCCCACAATGTTATGCCGACCCTCAAACCCTGCCTCCCATATAACCCTCCACCTTAAATTCCTCCATCTACCTGTCTACTAGTCTCTTAATCTTCACGAGTGTATCTGCCTCCACCACTGACTCAGACAGTGCATTCCACGCACCAAACACTCTCTGAGTGAAAAACCTTTCTCTAGTATCCCCCTTGAACTTCCCGCTCCTTACCTTAAAGCCACGTCCTCTTGTATTGAGCAGTGGTGCCCTGGGGAAGAGGCGCTGGCTATCTGCTCTATCTATTCCGCTTATTATCTTGTAAACCTCTATCATGTCTCCTCTCATCCTCCTTCTCTCCAAAGAGTGAAGCCCTAGCTCCCTTCATCTCTGATCATAATGCATACTCTCTAAACCAGGCAGCATCCTGGTAAATCTCCTCTGTACCCTTTCCAATGCTTCCACATCCTTCCTATAGTGAGGCAACCAGAACTGGACAAAGTACTCCAATTGTGGTCTAACCAGAGTTTTATAGAGCTGCATCATTACATCGCGACTCTTAAACTCTATCCCTCGAATTATGAAAGCTAACACCCCATAAGCTTTCTTAACTACCCTATCCACCTGTGAGGCAACTTTCAGGAATCTGTGGACATGTTCCCCCAGATCCCTCTGCTCCTCCACACTACTAAGTATCCTGCCATTTACTTTGTACTCTGCCTTGGAGTTTGTCCTTCCAAAGTGTACCACCTCACACTTCTCCGGGTTGAACTCCATCTGCCACTTCTCAGCCCATTTCTGCATCTTATCAATGTCTCTCTGCAATCTTCGACAATCCTCTACACTGTCCACAACACCACCAACCTTTGTGTCGTCTGCAAACTTGCCAACTCACCCCTCTACCTCCAGGTCGTTAATAAAAATCACAAAAAGTAGAGGTCCCAGAACAGATCCTTGTGGGACACCACTAGTCACAATCCACCACCTCACCTCTGCCTTCTGCAGGCAAGCCAATTCTGAATCCACGTGGCCAAACTTCCCTGGATCCCATGCCTTCTGACATTCTGAATAAGCCTACTATGTGGAACCTTGTCAAATGCCTTACTAAAATCCTTATATATCACATCCACTGCATTACCCTCATCTATATGCCTGGTCACCTCCTCGAAGAACTCTATCAGGCTTGTTAGACACGATCTGCCCTTCATAAAGCCATGCTGACTGTCCCTGATCAGACCATGATTCTCTAAATGCCCAGAGATCCTATCTCTAAGAATCTTTTCCAAAAGCTTTCCCACCACAGACGTAAGGCTCACTGGTCTATAATTGCCCCGACTATCCCTACTATCTTTGTTGAACAAGGGTCAACATTCGCCTCCCTCCAATCCTCTGGTACCATTCCCGTGGACAACGAGGACATAAAGATCCTCGCCAGAGGCTCTGCAATCTCTTCCCTCGCTTCGTGAAGCAGCCTGGAGAATATTCCGTCAGGCCCCGGGGACTTATCCGTCCTAATGTATTTTAACAACTCGAACACCTCCTCTCTCTTACTATCAACATGCTCCAGAACATCAACCTCACTCATATTGTCCTCACCATCATCAATTTCCCTCTCATTGGTGAATACCGAAGAGAAGTATTCATTGAGGACCTCACTCACTTCCACAGCCTCCAGGCACATCTTCCCACCTTTATCTCTAATCGGTCCTACCTTCACTCCTGTCATCCTTTTGTTCTTCATTAAGGACCTCCACCATCCAGGATATGCCTCTTCTCATTGTTGCCATCAGGAAGGAGGTACAGAAGCCTGAAGGCACACACGCAATGATTCCAGAACAGCTTCTTCCCCTCTACCACCTGTTTACTTAATAGACATTGAACCCTTGGACACTACCTCACTACTTTTTTTTAAATTTATTTTTTGCACTACTTATCTAATAATACTATTTAATACATGTGTACACTTAATGTAATTCAGTTTTCTTTTTCTCTCTATTATCCTGTTTTCCATTGTACTGTTGCCACAAAATTAACAAATTTCATGGCATGTGCTGGTGATATTAAACCTGATTCTGATTCCATTCAGGACACAGTAATACAACTCAAGTCTTCACAATTCACCACCAAGATAGGACAACTGAGTCTGTCAAAGGCAGAGGAGGTATGATCAACTCCTTCTGGTGCACAAATGTGGTGCTGCTGTCCCAGTCCAGCTCACTCAACTTGGAACATTGTTGCAGATAAATCTCAGGAGCAGCAGACAGAATAGATCAGGCCGACTCAGAGAGTTGTTTCAGACTAAAGGATTTTATTTACGTGATATCATGGAGAGCCCAAGCACCTAAAAGCGGGATCTTGGAACTCTGCTTAACAATAGAGTACACTTTTATTTATACCCCAAACGTACGTGACATGTAAAGTTTGATGGCCACAGGCAGGAATGACTTACTATGACGCTCTGTGCTGCATCTCGGTGGAATGAGTCTCTAGCTGAATGTACTCCTGTGCCCACCCGGTACATTATATAGTGGATGGGAGACATTGATCAAGATGGCATGCAAATTGGACAGCATCCTTTTTTCAGACACCACTGTCAGAGAGTCCAGTTCCATCCCCACAACATCACTAGCCTTACGAATGAGTTTGTTGATTCTGTTGGTGTCTGCTACCCTCAGCCTACTGCCCCAGCACACAACAGCAAACATGATAGCACTGGCCACCACAGACTCGTAGAACATGCTTAGCATCGTCTGGCAGATATTAAAGGACCTCAGTCTCCTCAGGAAATAGAGATGGCTCTGACCCTTCTTGTAGACAGCCTCAGTGTTCTTTGACCAGTCCAGTTTATTGTCAATTTGTATCCCCAGGTATTTGTAATCCTCCACCATATCCACACTGACCCCCTGGATGGAAACAGGGGTCACCGGTACTTTAGCTCTCCTCAGGTCTACCACCAGCTCCTTAGTCTTTTTCACATTAAGCTGCAGATAATTCTGCTCACACCATGTGACAAAGTTTCCTACCGTAGCCCTGTACTCAGCCTCATCTCCCTTGCTGATGCATCCAACTATGGCAGAGTCATCAGAAAACTTCTGAAGATGACAAGACTCTGTGCAGTAGTTGAAGTCCGAGGTGTAAATGGTGAAGAGAAAGGGAGACAAGACAGTCCCCTGTAGAGCCCCAGTGCTGCTGATCACTCTGTCGGACACACAGTGTGTTGCAAGCACACGTACTGTGGTCTGCCAGTCAGGTAATCCATGATACCAGGGAAGCATCCACCTGCATCGTTGTCAGCTTCTCCCCCAGCAGAGCAGGGCGAATGGTGTTGAACGCACAGGAGAAGTCAAAAAACATGACCCTCACAGTGCTCGCTGGCTTGTCCAGTTGGGCGTAGACACAGTTCAGCAGGTAAACGATGGCATCCTCAACTCCTAGTCGGATCACCTGGATAATAGTAATAATTGTGTCAGTATACTGTTTATTGACTGCAGCTCAGTGTTAACAGCAATATTCCTACAGTTCTGATTGAAAAACGCTAGAACCTCAGCCTTTGTACCTCCCTCTGCAACTGGATCCTTCTCCTTCACCAGAACACCACAGGCTGTGAATTGGAAATAACTTCTCTGATTGGCTCACCTCAAGGTTGTGTACTTAGTCCACTGCTTTACTTCCTCTACACCCATAACAGTGTGGTTACGCACAACTGAAACCATCTGTAAATTTGCTAATGACACAACTATTGTTTGCATAGTCTCATATGGTGATGAGAGGAGATACAGGAGTAAGATATATCAGCAAGTTCAGTGGTGTCGTACCAACAACCTTTCACTCAATATCAGCAAGACCAACGAACTGATTGCGGACTTCAGAAGTGAACATACACCAGTCCTCAGAGGGATCACAGCTGGAAATAGTGAGTGGCTTCAAATTCCTGGGTGTCAACATCTCTGAGCATATATCCTGAGCCCAACATATTGATGCAGATACAAAGACACAGCAGCAGCTACATTTTGTTCGGGGTTTGACGAGATTTGGTATGTCACCAAAGATTCTACAGATGTACCATGGAGAGCATTCTAAATGGCTGCATCATCCTCCTGGGCACGAGCCTCCATAGCATCCAGGACGCCTTCAAGGAGCAATGAAAACACTCAGCCCTTTTTTATTGTCATTTAGAAATGCATCCATGCATTAAGAAGTGATACAATGTTTCTCCGGAGTGATATCACAGAAAACAGGACAAACCGAAGACTAACACTGACAGAACCACATAATTATAATATATAGTTACAGCAGTGCAAAGCAATACCATAATTTGATGAAGAAGAAACCATGGGCACGGTAAATAAAGTCTCAAAAGTTCCCGAGTCGATCGACTCCTCAGTCCCCGATAGCAGGCAGCAAAAGGGAGAAACTCCCTGTCATAAACCTCCAGGCACCGTCAACTTGCCGATGCCTTGGAAGCAGCCGACCCCAGCCGACACTGAGTCCGTCTGTCTGAAAACTCCGAGCTTCCGAGCTGCCCCTCCGATACAGACTCCCGAACGCCATCCTCTGCCGAGCGCCTTCGACCTCTCCCCGGACACTGAAACACGCAAAGCCGAGGATTTCGGGGCCTTCAGCTCCGGAGATTCCGGTTACCACACAGTAGTAGCGGCAGTGAAGTGGGCATTTCAGAAGTTTTCCAGATGTTCCTCCGTGCTCTCACGTCTGTCTCCATCAAATCAGAATTGTGCACGGTCCCCTACTTGACAGATAACGGACATCACCACCGAAGTGGCCACGCACGCTGCCGTTGCACCGCCATCTTCTCCTCCCTTTAAAAATATGCTTCAATACATTTCAATAAATACATTTAACATCAGAGAAATGTATACCACATACATTCTGAAATAATTTTTCTTCGCAGACGTCCACGAAAACAGAAGTGTCCCAAAGAATGAATGACAGTTAAAGGTTAGAACCCCAAAGCCCCCCGCAGCTCCCCCCTCCCACATACAAGCAGCAGCAAGCAAGAACCCCACCCCACCCCCACCAACAAAAAAGCATCAGCACCCTCCACTGAGCATTCAGGTGTGCAGCCAAGCATCAATAAAGACACAGACTTGCAGTAACCCCAAAACAACTCCTTCACCCGGTAATTCGACATACCACAGGATCTCTCTCTCTCTCTCTCTCTCCCCCCCCCAAGGGAAAACGAAGTGTCTCTGTTTCACAGCGAGAGGGAAGACACAAGAAACTCGCTGACTTACAACGTTAAATGTCTGTTGCGTCGCTTTTTCCATGCTCTGTGCCCAGAGAGTCAGCAATCTAATGCTGCTGCAGAAATAACAAATTTCACGATATATTCCAATGATATTAAATCGGATTCTGAAAAATTAACTTGTTAGAATTAACAACTAAACAAAAGGCATAATGATCATTTCTGAAACCACTGACTATTTCATTGGGAGCTACAGCACTGCATCAATTTAGGCTTGTATTGTTGTTACCTCAGGTCAGAAAATTGGCCCAAATTTCTTGGCTTGGCAAAGGTGGGTATATTTATTTATTTGATTAAACTTTATACAAATTCAATCACCTTCAATTTCTGTAATGAATGGTAATAGAAATAAATAATGTCAGCACTTTCAAAACAAATAGCTGTCTTTGCCTGTTACCCTGTTCTAACTTACATCTCCACTCCTCTCCTCTTGACTCATACACCCCAACATCTATGAAATATTCAATAACATTATTACCAAGCTTTTCCCCGTACCTAATCATGTACCTAATAAAGTGGTCCTTGAATGTATGTTCAAAGTTCAAAATACATTTATTATCAAATTATGTATGAAGTTTACAACCCTGAGATTCCCCTTCCCACAGACAGCCATGAAAACAAGAAACAGCATGGAACCCATTTGAAGACAACACCCAATGCACAAAAAAGAACAAATCACGCAAACAGCAAAAAACACAGCATATAAAACATCACACTGCAGAATCATTGAAACACCCTAGAAATATACAGTTTATTTCAATCTAGTGTTGTGCCATTCATTGGCTGCAAGCCACAGGGCCAGTCCGCCTGGATCAAATTTGCACAAAATAGCAATGAGAAAAGGCGCAACCGGAACCACATATAGCATGAATGCAGAGCCCAATCCACAGATCACATTGATTAAACCTTGTCCGAGACCCAAAACTCCAGCGCATCCTCTGGCAACATCAAGTGAGAGGGAGAGGAAGCCAGGTCAGACATTGGCACTTACCTCCAGATGTAGCAAACAAGAGCAAGAGTGAGAGATCAGTTAAAAGCAGGTACCTTCTCCTGCAGCAATGAGTGAGAAGGAGAGAGAGAGACCATTCAAACGCAGGCAGAAGGTGTGAACTCCTGCTCGCCTTCCCTTCTCATCCTTGTTGATTTCAATCGGGGTTGCACTTCAATTGGTGAGAAATGGAGTCTCGTGCCCTGTCTCCAGGCGTCTTAGCTTCCGGGCTGCACACTCCACTTGAAAGCTCCTCGAACTCCCTTGGAGACATCAAAGTGCCAGATCAATCAATAAACCCAAAAACACACCATCAAAATGTAATTCACGGGTTCCAATTGCACGCAGTTTAACCATAGAACCAGATAACAATTGCAGCATGGAAACAGGCCATCTCGGACCTTCTAGTCCATGCTGAACTCTTACTCTCACCTAGTCCCACTGATCCGCACTCAGCTCATAACACTCCATTCCTTTCCTGTCCATATCGGTATCCAATTTAACTTTAATTGACAACATCGAACCACTTCTGCTGGAAGCTCGTTCCACACAGCTACCACTCTCTGAGTAAAGAAGTTCCCCCTCATGTTTCCCCTAAACTTTTGCCCTTTAACTCTCAATTCATGTCCTCTTGTTTGAATCTCCCCCACTCTCAATGGAGAAAACTTATCCACGTCAACTCTATCAATCCCCCTAATAATTTTAAACACATCTATCAAGTCCCCTCTCAACCTTCTACGCTCCAAAGAATAAAGACCCAACTTGTTCAACCTTTCTCTGTAACTTAGGAGATGATGAAACCCAGGTAACATTCTTGTAAATCTTCTCTGCACTCTCTCAATTTTGTTGGCATCTTTCCTATAATTTGGTGACCAGAACTGCACACAATACTCCAAATTTGGCCTTACCAATGCCTTGTACAATTTCAACATTATACCCCAACTCCTATACTCAATGCTCTGATTTATAATGGCTAACATACCAAAAGCTTTCTTCACCACCCTATCCACATGAGATTCCACCTTCAGGGAACAATGCACCGATATTCCTGGATCCCTCTGTTCTACTGCATTCTTCAATGCCCTACCATTTACCATGTATGTCCTATTCTCATTAGTCCTACCAAAATGTAGCACCTCACATTTATCAGCATTAAACTCCATCTGCCATCTTTCAGCACACTCTTCTATCTGGCCTAAATCTCTCTGCAAGCTTTGAAAACCTACTTCATGATTGACAACTCCACCGATCTTAATTTCATCTGCATACTTACTAATCCAATTTTCCATCCCATCATCCAGATCATTAATGTATATGACAAACAACATTGGACTCAGTACAGATCCCTGAGGCACACCACTAGTCACCAGCCTCCAATCTGACAAACAGTTATCCACCACTACTCTGGCGTCTCCCATCCAGCCACTACTGAACCCATTTTACTAGCAGAATCATATTTGGAAGACGAAGAAGTACAGAAGTAGGCTGGCACCTTTTGGCATGTGGTTCATTGGTGCAATCTTCTGCAGATGATGTTCATGGTCTTCTGCTGCTGTTGCCCACCCACCTCAAGGTTCAACCTGGTGTACATTCAAAGATGCTCTTCCACACACCACTGTTGTAACAGCAGCTGTTTGAGTTACTGTTGCTGTCTGTGAATTTGAACCAGTCTGGCCATACTCCTCAGAACTCTCTCATTAACGAGGCACTTTCTCCCACAGAACAGCCACTCACTAGATTTTTTTTTGTTTTTTGTCACATTCTCTGTAAACACTAGACTGTTGTGCAGGAAAACACCAGATCAGCAGTTTCTGGGATACTCTTGACCACGTTTACATTCTTTCATGCATTGAGTTGTTGTCACCGTGATTGGTTAATTAGATACTTGCATTAATAAGCTCGTGTACAGGTGTACCTAATGAAGTGGACACTGAGTGTTGTTTCATTCATATTAAACATAAAAAGCTTGAGTAGTTTTAAGTGTTTTTATGTATTTTTGCAGTGAATTCTTCAGTTACTTCTGATTTTATATAAAAATACAACACAAAATACAGATTATAACAAAAGATTCAGTGAAACATAATATCAATCAGAAAAGTGGAATTATATGTTAGGAGAGAGAGGATATAAGAGAGTGATATATTTATGTATTTTTGCATGTATATTTTCTTATAAATGTTTACCATTAGCATTACCACAGAAAATCAGATGCAATATCAGAAACTCTCTGAACCCTTTACTTGCAGATTATAAATGGCAAAGGAGCAGCTAAGCTGACTAGAGACCAGTTGACTAAGAGTTTCGCTGACATTAACTCACTGGTTGGGAGTTCAATCTATGTCACTGCAAGTGTTATTGCACATACAGGTGATTGTTTCTCTTAATGTATTTTAAAAAACAATGGCATAATGGTTATGTTCTGTTATAACAACATTGAAGATCTTGTCGTAGTTTTTAATTTCATTGCTGGTTATACATATATCAGCTATCTTTGACATTGTATAATGTGGTTAGGTCTCCCCTCATGTTATCAGCTTAAGCTAGTGAGAATCATCTAGATAGGTAAAAGATTTAAATGAGTGAGTGATACACATGGCTACTTGCATTTGTGCTGTATAGGAGTATTTGCATTGCAGCTGTGTAAGGTCCAATTTACACTCATTGTAACCTATTAAACTGTTCACATCCACGAGTCCAGATTGTGAGAAGATCTTTCTTGTTGAAACAGTTCAGGAACTTTAAATTTTCTTCTTTGTCCTGGAAAAAGAGTCACCAGAGATCTATCAAAATATTTAATGGAATTACAAAATTAACATGTGAACGGCATTAATCTGTTAAATAATTCTACTTCCAAGGTACGACCCCTACAGTCTTCAGGTATGAAAACTGTAGGTTCATAAAAATGAGATAATCTGAAATGAGCTTGTTCACAGTTAATGAAGGTCTGAAATTCCTAAGGACTAATTATTACGTCAAAATTCGCATTGCAGGAAGTACAGTATCTATAAGCTTGCAATGAACCAAAAACAGACTGCACTCGTTCTGACAAACTGAAGCATGTAAATTGAAATATAGAAACCATATATAGCTTGTTTAATTAACCTTCTTCTCGTGGCTTGGTGCAGTTGGGGCGAAGGGCCTGATTCCATGCTGTATGACTCTACAACGTTTTCTCAGTGACCCAGTCAAAAATGCTGTTAGATGTCACTGTTCTTCATCAATCTTTGTTCGAAAGTTAATTTGCAACACAGTTCAACAGCCTTACTGTAACAAATATATCTTCAGTTAAGCAATAAATTAAATTGAATACTTATTTTGTAGGCAAATTTTAAGTAAATAGCAGAGAAATAAATAGCTAGAAGAGCTCAGCAGATAGCATTACTGGAGGCAAAGGGATGGCTGATAATTCCAGACCCTGTATCAGGTTTCTTGAGTAAATATTTATTAACTGAGGCAAGCTGGATCTCAGCCATTGCTTTCTTGATGCTAGTCTAATTCTGGAATCAGGACCTAATTAAGGTCTTGGATCGAAATTTCGACACTTTGTTCCTTACCATAGATGTTGCCTGACCTGCCGAGTTTCTCCAGTATTTTGTATGTTTTACCCTGGATTTCCAGCATCAGCAGGAAGGCTTATGTTCGTACTTAGGCGAGCATTGATAAAGGAATAGCTGATATACAGCTCTCACCAGTCAATAAAAAATAGAGTTAAATAGCATAAATGTACTATAAATTACAAATTCAATAAGTCATGCAATAAAAGGAACAATGTGGTCGTGTTTATGGGTTCGTGAATAGTTACAAAATCTGATAACAGAAGGGAAGAAACTATTCCTGAATAGCTGAGTGTGGGTCTTCAGGATCCAAGATGCCGGATCAGCACCATTCTTCGGGTCAAAATCCTTCCCAGTCCACGAAAAAACTGCCAAACACCCCGAACAGTTCACGAATCCAGAATTCTTTTTCCAGTCAAGACCTGTTCCCTATCGACAAACCTAGGTGGCTGTTGGGCTAAAGGACTGGTGCCTACAGGTTTTAATTTGGGAATGTGGAAAATGGGATTGACCTCGATGGTCTTGGGGAGCTGCAAGGTGGAAGGCACTGGATTTGCTTTCTTGAGAACATTGAAGGGTCCAGTGAACTTGGGTACCAATTTCCTAGACTCCACCCGGAACAGCAAATCCTGAGTAGACAGCCATACCTGTTGCCCAGGCTGTAAAGCTGTTCCTTGTCTCCTCTTGCGGTTAGCTTTCATTTCAGACTTTCTCGGTAGAGACTAACAAAATCTCCCCTGCCCTAGTCCACTTTTCCTTGCAGCTTTGGATGAGATTTCTGGCCTCAGGAGCCCCAACCTTGGCATGCTGCTCAGTTCCGAGTGGTGGGGAATACCCAAATTGATATTTGAACGGGGACTTCACATGTGCAGAATACTGTAGCTCCAATCAGTGTATAGAACACCCTCAAAAAACATGACACAAATTATAGACCCCGATCTGACACAATATTCACCAGAAATCTGTGGATCCTGTAGATTGCCCTGTAGGACAATCTCATCATCTCCACTGTTGATGGTAGTCAGCAATGAATAGACAATGAATTTGCAGGCTTTCAAAAATTGTCCTACAGTTATCATGATGATGGACTTCCCCTTGGAAGGTGGAGACCCCTGACTAAGTCCATGGAGATGTGAGCCCATGGTCTGTCCAGAACAGATCAAGAGTGAAGGAACTATTGAGGTTGATTACGGGTTTCCTTGTTCCAGATGCATACATCGCATGCCAGCACATATTGTCAGACCTCTTTAGCTGCTTCTGGCCACCAGTATCCCCTCTTAATAAACTGGAGGGTTCTGGCCACCTGGGTGAGCAGCCACTCTAGATGTGTGCCCCTTTGAAGTACCTTAGACCTGACAGAACTGGAGACAAACAGACAACCTGGAGGCTATTCTTGGGAATCCCTCCTTTGATTCGACAGCAAATATAAGCCAGGGTTTGTGGTCTGTCCATACAATAAAAGAGTTCTTAGCTCCCTTAAGCCAGTGGCAACTTGACTGCAAGCAACTCTCTATTTCCCTTCTCATAGTCCACCTCTGTCAAGGATATATAGAATCAGGAGATGTAGAGTCAGTATGGATAGAACTGAGAAATTGTAAGGGCAAAAAGACCCTAATGGGAGTAATCTACAGGCCCCGAAACAATAGCCTTGATATAGGGTTCAAGAGGTAAAACTGGCATGTCGCAAAGGTAATGCTACAGTTGGGGGATTTCAACATGCAGGTAGACTGGGAAAAGCAGGTTGGTACTGAACCCCAAGAAAGGGAGTTTGTGGAGCGCTTCCGAGATGGATTCTTAGAGCAGCTTGTACTGGAGCCTACCAGGGAGAAGGCAATTCTGGATCTAGTGTTGTGTAATGAACCGGATTTGATATGGAGACTCTAGGTAAAGGAGCCATTAGAGGGTAGTGACCATAATATAAGTTTTAATCTACAATTTGAGAGGGAGAAGGGAAAATCGGAAGCGTCAGTATTACAGATGAACAAAGGGGACTATAGAGACATGAGGGAGGAGCTGGCCAAAGTTGACTGGAAAGATACCCAAGCAGGGATGACAGTGGAACAACAATGGCAGGTATTTCTGGGAATAATACAGAAGATGCTGGATTAGTTCATTCCAAAGAGGAAGAAAGATTCTAAGGGGAGTAAGGGGCGACCGTGGCTGACAAGGGAAGTCAAGGACAGTATAAAAATAAGAGAAGTATAACACAGCCAAGATGAGCGGGAAGCTAGAGGATTGGGAAACTTTTAAAGAGCAACAGAAGATAACTAAAAAGGCAATAAGGGGAGAAAAGATAAGGTAAGCTAGCCAGGAATATAAAGGGGGATAGTAAAAGCTTCTTTAGGTATGTGAAGAGGAAAAAAAATAGTTAAGGCCAAAGTTGGAACCTTGAGGACAGAAGCAGGTGAACTTATTATGGGGAACAAGGAAATGGCAGAGGAATTGAACAGGTACTTTGGATCTGTCTTCACTAGGGAAGACACAAACTATCTCCCAGATGTAATAGTGGCCAGAGGACATAGGGTAATGGAGGAACTGAAGGAAATTCACATTCAGCAGAATCTGGGGTTGGATGGACTAATGGGACTGAAGGCTGATAAATCCCCAGGGCCAGATGGTCTACATCCACGGGTACTTAAGGAGGTGGCTCTAGAAATCGTGAACTCATTGGTGATCACTTTTCAATGTTCTTTCTCACTGGTGGCTGGAACTACGCAGAGGTCTAAAAAGACGAGAAGAGAAGCTGAGGCTTGTTGCTGAAGAAAAGTGCACTCGTCAGAAAGAACAGCACCAAGCCAACACTGGAGGACAGTGCCCTCAAGTGCAGTCGCGCAGCCCAGACTGTCACTCCCGTGTGGACCTCTACAGCCACAACAGAATCTGCTCTAACACAGTCTGAAGCAAGACTTTCCAGGCGCAGATCCATGGTCTCGCGAGACTAACGGGTGCCACCGCAACAATAGATTCTGGATTAGTTCCTGTGGATTGGAGGGTAGCTAATGTTATCCCACTTTTTAAGAAACGCGGGAGAGAGAAAACAGGGAATTATAGACCAGTTAGCCTGACATCAGTGGTGAGGAGGATGCTGGAGTCAATTATAAAGGATGAAATAGCGGCACATTTGGATGGCAGTAACAGGATCGGTCCGAGTCAGCATGGATTTATGAAGAGGAAATCAGGCTTGACTAATCTTCTGGAAATTTTTGAGGATGTAAATAGGAAAATGGACAAGGGAGAGCCAGTGGATGTAGTGTACCTGGACTTTCAGAGAGCCTTTGATAAGGTCCCACATAGGAGATTAGTGGGCAAAATTAGGGCACATGGTATTGGGAGTAGGGTACTGACATGGATAGAAAATTGGGTGGCAGACAGGAAACAAAGAATAGAGATTAACGTGTCCCTTTCAGAATGGTAGGCAGTGACTAGTGGGGTACTGCAAGGCTTGGTGCTGGGACCGCAGCTATTTACAATATACATCAATGATTTAGATGAATGGATTAAAAGTAACATTAGCAAACTTGAAGATGACACAAAGCTGGGTGGCAGTATGAAATGCGCGGAGGATGTTGAGATAATGCAGGGTGACTTGGACAGGTTGGGTGAGTGGGCAGATGCATGGCAGATGCAGTTTAATGTGGTTAAGTGTGAGGTTATCCACTTTGGTGGCAAGAACAGGAAGGCAGATTACTATCTGAATGGTGTCAAATTAGGAAAAGGGGAAGTACAACGAGATCTAGGTGTCTTTGTTCATCAGTCACTGAAAGTAAGCATGCAGGTACAGCAGGCAGTGAAGAAAGCTAATGGCATTGTGGCGACCCACTTTCTAGCACACACGAACTGGCGCGCGCCGGCAGAGAGGCCGGCCCGAGAAAGGGCGCCAGGCCATCTTCACCAGCAGGGGGAAAATCCCATGCGCGGGAGGGTCTGCGAATATGCATTCCCCACAGTAGTCCCACCCAGGGAGCGCGGGAACGGGAAGGCTTTAAAGGAGGCCCCGAAGTTTGAATAAATCTCTTTTATCGCCACTCCAACTCACCAAATACGTGTGGTTATTTTAGCGCTGTGTGTAGCACACTGCTGTAACTGGTGACCTCGACGGCCCAAACGATATTTGGACCAGAGATGACCGACGCCACATCTGTTCACGCAGTTTCGTTAAAACTGCCAAGCTTCTGGACGCTGCGACCCCGTTTATGGTTCGAACAAGCAGAAGCAGAATTCCACATTTGGCAGATAACCTCGGAGTCCACTCGCTACTACTATGTGCTGAGCTCCCTTGACCAGGAGACTGCTGCACAAGTTGAGGAGTTTATACAGTCGCCTCCGGAGGACGGCAAATTCAAAGCCCTGCTCATAAGGACTTTCGGACTCTCACGGTGCGAACGAGCACGCTGCTTAATGCACCTGGATGGTTTGGGAGACAGGCCGCCAACGGCATTAATGAACGAGATGCTGGCCCTGGCTGAAGGACACAAACCCTGCCTCATGTTTGAGCGGGCGTTCCTAGAGCAACTGCCCGAGGACATATGCCTGCTGCTGTCCGACGCAGATTTCAGCAACCCCCGGGAGGTGGCAGCCCGAGCAGCTGTGCTGTGGAATGCCAGGAAAGAGAGAGGGGCATCCGTCGCACAGATCACCAAGCCGCATGCCCAACGGCAGACCAGACCAGGCCCGGCAGCAGAGCCTACAAAAACCGGCGACGGGAGTGAGGAGCCCAACGAACAATGGTGTTTCTACCACCAGCGGTGGGGCACGGAGGCCCGCCGCTGCAGACCACCCTGCAAATTCCCGGGAAACGCCAGGGCCAGCCGCTGCTGATGGCTACGGCGGCTGGCTATCAGGACAGCCTCCTGTACGTCTGGGACAAGCAGTCGGGACGCCGCTTTTTGGTCGACACCGGAGCGGAGATTAGCGTCTTACCTCCAACGAGTTACGACACCCACAACAGAGAACCGGGACCCACCCTGAGGGCCGCAAATGGCAGCACAATACGAACCTACGGCACCCGCACGGTGCGGCTACAGTTCAGCTCCAGCCGGTTCACGTGGGACTTCACACTGGCCGAACCTGGGGGCGGATTTTCTACGAGCCCACAGCCTGCTGGTCGACCTGCAAGGGAAGCGATTAGTCCACGCCAAGACTTTTCAAACATTCTCCCTGGGTGAAGCAAAGTTGCCAGCCCCACATCTGGACTCCATCACGCTGTCCGACAACGAATTCACCAGGGTCCTGGGGGATTTCCAATCAGTACTGACACCACAGTTCATGGCAGCCATGCCTAGACACGGAGTACAGCACCACATCCCGACCCAGGGCCCACCCCTCCACTCCCGTGCTCGAAGGCTTCCCCCGGACAAGCTCCGACTGGCGAAGGAGGAGTTCAAGAAGATGGAGGAATTGGGGATCATACGACGGTCCGACAGCCCATGGGCCTCCCCCCTGCACATGGTGCCCAAGGCAATGGGGGGGGGGGGGGCTGGAGATCATGCGGTGACTACCGCAGACTGAACGAGGCTACAATGCCAGACCGCTACCCTGTGCTGCACATTCAAGACTTCGTAGCAAACCTACACGGCGCAAGGATCTTTTCCAAGGTAGACCTCGTCCGGGGATACCATCAAATCCCGGTACATCCAGGCGACACCATCAAATCCCGGTACATCCGGACGACATCCCCAAAACAGCACTCGTCACCCCGTTCTGCCTTTTTGAATTCCTCCGAATGCTGTTTGGTCTAAAGAATGCCGCACAGACGTTCCAGCAGCTAATGGACGCAGTGGGACGCGACCTGGACTTTGCATTCATCTATTTGGACGACATCCTCTTAGCTAGCAGTAGTTGTCAGGAGCATCTGTCCCACCTCCGCCAGCTCTACTCCCGCCTGAGTGAATTCGGCCTTACAATCAACCCGGCTAAATGCCAATTCGGACTGACACCATCGACTTCTTGGGCCACAAGATTACTAAGGACGGGGCAACCCCGCTGCCCGCCAAGGTAGACGCGGTCAGCCACTTCCCCCGACCCAACACAATCAAAGACCTGCAGGAATTCGTGGGTATGGTAAATTGCTACCACCGTTTCCTCCCCTCAGCAGCCCGAATCATGCGCCCCCTGTTCACCCTGATGTCGGGTAAGGGCAAGGACATTACCTGGGAAGAAGAGGCCGCAGCTGCTTTCGTTAAAACCAAGGAAGCCTTGGCCGCGATGCTAGTGCACCCCAGAACGGACGTTGCTACTGCCCTCACGGTGGACGCATCCAACACAGCAGTCGGTGGAGTGCTGGAGCAACTCATCAAGGGTCGCTCTTCAGCAAACACCTACGACCACCCGAACTCAAATACAGTGCTTTCAACCGGGAGCTATTGGCACTATACCTGGCAATCCGGCATTTCAGGTACTTCTTAGAAGGTAGGCCCTTTACCGCGTTCACAGACCACAAACCGCTTACCTTTGCGTTCACGAAGGTGTCCGATCCCTGGTCGTCCCGCCAGCAGCGACATCTGTCCTACATCTCCGAGTACATGACGGACATCCAGCATGTCTCGGGAAAGGACAACGTCGTGGCGGACGCACTATCCAGACCTACCATACAGGCCCTGTCCCAGAGGGTGGACTATGCAGTGCTGGCGGAAGCACAGCAGGCAGACGATGAGTTCTCTAGTTACAGGACTGCGGTCTCCGGGTTGCAGCTCCAAGACCTCCCCGTAGGCCCAGGTGAGAGGACCCTACTGTGTGATGTAGCTACCGGCCAACCCCGCCCCGTCGTCCCGGCAGCCTGGCACCGGCGGGTTTTCGAATCCATTCACAACTTAGCGCACCCCTCCATCAGGACAACCGTCCGGCTGGTCGCCAACAGGTTCGTGTGGCATGGACTTCGTAAACAGGTCAGTGAATGGGCCAAAACGTGCATGCAGTGCCAAACGGCCAAGGTGCAGCGGCACACCAAGGCTCCGCCGCAGCAGTTCGAACCCACCCGCCGGAGGTTCGACCACATCCATGTGGATATCGTGGGGCCCCTGCTAGTGTCGTGAGGAGCGCGGTACCTCCTAACTATGATAGACCGGTTCACCAGATGGCCAGAGGCAGTACCGCTCACCGACACCACCTCCGAATCCTGCGCCCGAGCACTGATCGCAACCTGGGTAGCCCGCTTCGGGGTACCAGCCCACATTACCTCCAACAGGGGCGCCAGTTCACCTCCAGCCTGTGGTCGGCTATGGCCAGCCTTTTAGGATCTCAGCTACACCACACAACTGCCTACCACTCACAGTCGAACGGACTAGTGGAGCGCTTCCACCGTCACCTGAAATCGGCTCTCATGACCCGCCTGGAAGGGCCTAACTGGGTGGACGAACTTCCCTGGGTCCTGCTCGGAATCCGCACGGCACCCAAGGAGGATCTGCACACCTCGTCGGCCGAGTTGGTGTACGGTGCACCCCTGGTAGTCCCAGGAGAGTTCATACCAGCCCCAAGGGGTCAAGAGGAAGAACCCGCAGCAGTCCTGGACAGACTACGAGAGAGGCTCGGTAACCTGGCCCCCATACCCACTTCACAGCACGGACAGAGCCCGACCTGTGTACCCAAAGACCTGCAGAACCGTAAGTTTCATTTTGTACGACGAGGCGGACACCAGGCACCGCTACAGTGGCCCTACGAGGGGCCGTTTAAGATGATCAGGAACAACGGGTCCACATTCGTGCTGGACATTGGGGGGAGAGAGAAGGTTTTCACGGTGGACCGACTCAAACCGGCCCATGTCGACTTGGCGCAGCCGGTCCAGGCTCAGGCACCGCGGCGCAGGGGCAGACCTCCCAAACAGAGGCCGATCCAGACTGTGGACATTGGGGGAGGTATCACCGGTTCTGGGGGCGGGAGGGTTATGTGGCGACCCACTTTCTAGCACACACGAACTGGCTCACAAAATGGCGCGTGCTGGCAGAGAGGTCGGCCTCAAAAAGGGCGCCAGGCCATCTTCACCAGCAGGGAGAAAATCCCACACGCAGAAAGGGTCTGGGAATATGCATTCCCCACAGTAGTCCCGCCCAGGGAGGGCGGGAACGGGAAGGCTTTAAAGGAGGCCGCGAAGTTTGAATAAATCTCTTTTATCTCAACTCCAACTCACCAACTGCATGTGGTTATTTTAGCGCTGTGTGTAGCACACCGCTACAGCATGTTGGCTTTCATAACAAGGGGAGTTGAGGATAGGAGCAAAGAGGTCCTTCTGCAGTTATACAAGGCCCTGGTAAGACCACACCAGGAGTATTGCGTGTAGTTTTGGGCTCCAAATTTGAGGAAGGACATTCTTGCTATTGAGGGAGTGCAGCGTAGTTTCACAAAGTTAATTCTCGGGATGGCAGGACTGTCATACGTTGAAAGATTGGAGCGATTGGGCTTGTATACACTGGAATTTAGAAGGATGAGAGGGGATCTGATTGAAACATATAAGATTATTAAGGGATTGGACACGCTAGAGGCAGGAAACACGTTCCTGATGGTGGGTGAGTCCAGAGCCAAAGGCCACAGTTTAAGAATAGGAGGTAGGCTATTTAGAACGGATCTGAGGTAAAATTTTTTCACCCAGAGAGTTGTGGATCTCAGAAGACACGATACATCATTAAAGACCTCTCACACCCTCTCCTTGAACTGTTTGTTCTTCTGCCATCAGGTAAACGTTACAGGAGCATCAAAACTAAAACCACAAGGCTACTAAACAGCTTCCTCCCACAGGCTGCTCTACCTGACTCTGCTTTGGACACTTTTAACTTGCACTGGACACTTATAACTTGATTTTAACTGACATGTGGCTGTTGTGTTTTACTATTTATTGTTATGTTTATTATTTAGTGTCGCGTTTGTTATATTATGATTGCACTCCTCCTGGGAAACGCTATCTCATTCTGCCCTGTAGAGCTGATGGATGGTTAGAATGACAACAAAGTTTCTGAATCTTTGAATCTATGGAATGCTCTGCCTCAGAAAGCAGTGGAGGCCAATTTTCTGGATGCTTTTAAGAGAGAGTTAGATAGAGCCCTTAAAGATAGCGGAGTGAAAGGATATGGGGAGAAGGCAGGAACGGGGTACTGATTGTGGATGATCAGCCATGATCACAGTGAATGGCGGTGCTGGCTCGAAGGGCCGAATGGCCAACTCCTGCACCTATTATCTATTGTCTATTGTCTAGTCATCCTCCTCATTTCACCCATGCTCCTCAGCCAAAGGCCAAAACTCAATAGCGTAGTCATTTGCTAAACAGCTAAGCTGAAGTAGCTTTATCAGATGATCCGAGGCTCTGTTAGCTCTGGTGGCATGATGGAACACTCTCTTCAAGGCGTTCATGAATCCTTTCAAGTTAGAGCTCATCTCTGGCCATCATTCCCAATGCATAGTGTCTCAAGGCAGGGCTTTCCTGGTCAGGTGAGAGATCATGAAGGTTGCTTTTCCGCACACCACAGGGATTCAGGATGGCTGGTGCTCAAACACCAGTGAACAAGGCTGCGGCAAGAGCCCAGGACACTGCTGAATCTCTCTGGGATCAGAAGATGGACTGAGTGATTCTGGCTTCCTCCTAATGACAGTTGGTGCATGGTAGTCTGGTGGTGTCATATCTCCCAGGTCTGTCTTGAAATTTTCTCACTGTGGCTGACGAGAGGCTCCAATACCCTGCTCAATCCACCTTAGGCTCAATGGTACTGTGGCGAGAGACCTAGGCGAGGATAGTTAGCAGCCAAGTGCTGGAGTATCCAAGACTCAAATCGACACACATACGAGGCTGAAATGAGGATGGAGTTCTAAACTAGATGCTGGAGGAGAATCCAACACAGAGCTGACGACCGAATTCTGAACCTCAGTTCAGGTGCTCTTCAAATATTGAAATCCTGGTGCCAAAATACGGTCGCCAATAAGTGGTGTCACGTACACGCAACCCTGTAAAAATATCAGCATCAATAGAACACACCTGGAGTCTGGTTTTGCTGTTATCAAAACACAACTTTATTAGTAACTACGTCAGCTAGTAACTTAAACCAGGTAAATTAAGAGTCCTCTCCCCCTCTCCCCCTCATGATTCTTAAAGGTGCAGTCCATAATGAATAAAACTTAAGATTCCATCACAGTGTGAGCCTGAGTCTTTAAAGGAGCCATGCCACCTATCCATATTCTGGAGAATCGATCCATCTAAATCCTGGAAGCTGCTGCAGTCGGGTGCATATCGTATAGGGAACACTTAAAAATAAATTCATCTAATTGCTCATCTCACGGAGTGTTTTGACCTCTTTTGGAAATTCTGGCACAGAGTGAACTGCACCAATATTGTCATTGAAAATACTCATCAGAACCTTCAACCCATTTATGTGAGAATCAGCGCCCCACAGGAATAATGGAGCACATTGCCACAGTGTTTTCTCAATGCTTTCAATCTGGGGAGCAGATTATTATGAATGCAAAATACTCCATTAAATCTAGACATTATTTTGCAAAGGCTTCCATAAGCAAATTAAAATATATGCATTCTTATGCTGCTATTAAATTCTAGCAAGCCCGGAGCATATTTCCTCGACGTATGCAGTTGTGTAAAATGTCTCACGTATTATTTTGTATCTGTTTTTCATTTCTCTTTTTCCACCACAGGCACTGACCTTGTAGAAGCAGAAAAAACTGACATAAAAATAGTTGTCAGCCCATACGCAATATTGCTCACCAAAACGCCCAAGTATTACAAGCCTGGGATGCCCTTTGACATGATGGTACATTTGTTTTCATTTCCTTCATCTCACTCTCTTCCCTTTCCATAACTTCATGGTACATCTTTGCTCAATTATTCTCTTGTTCTTTGTTACTCAAGGTCTACGTAACTAATCCCGATGGCTCTCCTGCCAATAACGTTCCCGTGAAGGTGGATGGTCATAACGTCACTTCGAAAACTCATGCTGATGGAATTGCTAAATTGGCAATAAATACACCTGGAGAGTCAAAGTCCTTAAACATTAAAGTAAGAAATAAGCTATTTCATATGCATTCATAGAATGAAATAACAAAGTGCGGGTCTTTTTCCTATTATGCTTGAGCTGGCTCTTTCAATTATTACCGCTCCCTTTTCACTGCACCCCTTTCCTTTCCTTCAAATATTTATCCAATTCCCTTTTGAAAGTTACCGTTGAAATAGCTCCCACCTTTCTTGCAAGCAGTACATTCCAGATCATAACTGTATTCTACAGGATCTTCCACTAGTCATGTTACACATCTGTTCTTTGCTTATTGGCACTTCTTCCCTTATACTTCTTTCTTTGTTAAAGTTTGTCTGATTTAGAAAATCCCTGTTATATCTTCTACTGATGTGCTCTTCAGACAAAGCAAACTGTAGTGAACCTTATCAGCCAATTTTCACAATAATTTAAAAGACCATAATTATTTCAAATTAGCATGTATTTGAATAAATTGCTTACATAATATTATTAAGCACTCTTTAGGTGTATTTGGGTTCCCATACATAGAACAACAAAGCAACCACTTATATTTTATTGTTTGTAACAATATATTTGGAATTCAAAACTACAGACCTGTGAGGCACTGTAGACCATTTTCAGTAACACAAATGCACACCACCACAAGCTGTAACTTCTTGGTTTGGCATACCTAAAGCGAGGCCGGCTGGTGGCGTAGTGGCACCAGCGCTGGACTTCGGAGCCAGGGGTCCCGAGTTGAATCCGGACAGCTCCCTTGCACGCTCTCCATCTGTGCTGGGTTGAGCGTTGAGCTAGCAACTCAACCTCATTTAAAAAAAAACCTGGAGAGGGATGGGCTCCGCCAGGTTTCAGATGTCCAATATACGCTGTATGATGAGCACACCAAAAAGATCAGTGCAAAGCTTGCCATGACGGCACCCCGAAGACTCCACCAGGAGTTAAGGGTGCACACACACCTCTCAGTATCAAGCCAGAGAACTAACCCTGGTTCAATGAAATGTGCAGAAGGACACCTCAGGAACAATTAAGAGCTTGAACTTAGTGAAGCTACAATATATGACTACATGTGTGTTAAACTCTTCAGGGCCATATCTTCAGTTGTGCTAAACAGCAGAAATGGCTGACAATCAACAGTGCTCAGCAGACTTCAACGTTTTGAAGTTTGTGATCCTGCCATATCTAGATATAAGTGATTAACCGCTAACAGGTTCCAAAATCATCCTCACTTGCAGTAAAATCATTTATCAGAGACGAGTTATTGATTTCAGCCAATACAAATGGAAAAGAAACATCATAGGCATCAATTCAAGTTTACTTATCAATAAACCATACATGAATATAGCCAAATAAAACAATGTTCCTCCGGGCCAAGATGCAAAAGTCATTACCAACAGCACACAGCACATGGCACATATGGTTATGTGGATGATTTTGGCAAATGGGTCGGGTAAATACCTTTGTGAGACAATAGAATTGGGTGTCTGTATTGCTTAATGCCTAGATCAGCAGAAAATCATGGTGCTTCCCTCTGGCATACTGCTTCACAGAGCAAGGTTGTCTCTGGTGTTGCCCTTTAGCATACTTCTATAAGCATAAGACTATGGGGTATTGCCCTCCAGCCTACAGCTGTACACCACAGGGCTACGTGACTTAGATATTTTTCCCTCTAGCTTGCTTAGAATAATGCCAAATATAGAAACATAGATCAAACTATATCCATTAGAATCAACCATAAAGTGATTGTAGTGATTGTAAGCAGAGTCGTTGCTCTCCCGAGGGATGGCTCCCTGTGTCATGTAAATAAAGTCTCCTAACAAATACCTGGGTCTGAGTCTTGTGTGGAAAAAGAAACTCCCTAACAGGTTACAATAGCAGAAGAACATACAGTCACTGAAACAAATAATTTACCCCATCCCCGAGCACCATGCCCTGTAGATAGATGGTGCATGGGATGTTATCCTGATCCAGTTTGTTCTTCCACAAAACAAACTCAGGAGAGCAGCACGGATTGAACACTAGAAGCAGCGCTGATGGGACTGGCCAGTTGCCAACCCAGTACCGATTCTAGCAAACCCATAGAGGTCTCTTTTCTCTCTTGCACAGCCTCCAGTGTCTATTCCCCTGGGCAGCTGCAAAAGACAACCTCTGGGGCATGAGAGCCTAGTCTGTGCCATCACTGAGGCAATGCAGTTCCGCCACTGTCAGTCTTGCTAATGAACCAGTTCAGTTTTGTACATTGCCAATGTCCAACATGGTCTTTCAATCTGATGCAGTAGACCCGCACTACATAATTTTGTTAATATTCAGCAGCATCTCGATATTGTAAAAAAGATATAAAGGACGAACAATTACAACTTTGGTTGCTCCCAGTGTCCACTGACTGATGAAATAGCATATGAATTAAGAAACTTAACTTTTCATTTACTAATTCATTTATAAAATGAAGTGTACTGCATTTTTTAAGTTGGTGGAAGATCAATAAGTGCTCGACAGTTGGAATTTACTTCTTCCTTTTGTCTTTCTGCTTACAGGTTTCAACAGAAGTTCCTGATACTCTCAACCGACGGGCATCTGCATCGATAACTGCAAAGGCCTATATGACAAAAGATGGTTCAGCAAACTATCTGCACATTAGTATTCCAAAAACAGATTTAAGTCCAGGTGAAGATTTATTGGTTAATCTGCACCCCCGAAATGACAACTTACAAGTCCAGGATCAAATAAAATACTTCACCTACTTGGTATGTTTTTTTCCGCACATTGGTATTCATTTTGAATTCACTAACCCTCAGTGAAAATAGCACCAAGTATTTATAAAGGTAAATTAAAGCAATAAGTTAGTCACTAGTTAAAAAAAAATCTCCATTGTGTCTAGGAGGTATTTCGAAAAGCCTTGTATCATAAGCTAAATTTTATGGAAGGAATGAATGGTGAAGTGTTTTAATTTGGTGATGAATTGTTGTTCATTTTCATGCCTTTTGGTGCATTGGGTGGCTTTTTTCCCTCATTTCCAGAGCACTTGTCTTTTTTTCTATGAAGTTGAGTTGCTAGCTCAATGCTCAACCCTGCACAGGCATGAAGTGTGCAAGGAGCAGGCCGGATTAGAACCCTAGGCCATTTGCCTTAAGTTCCAGTACTGGTGCTACTACACCAGTGGCTGGCTGATTTAGTGAAGAATGAGGCCAGAATTGGGGGATGTGTGGATGTTTTAGAGGTTCATAGAACAAGAGAATATTGCAGAGATTGTGATGGGGTGAGATCATGAAAATAAGAAATGAAAAGCAAAATAAATCAGATTTTTGTTTAGCTGGGTTCCATTATAAGTTATTATGTGTTGGTTCATATTGGTTGTCGAGTTTTAGATTACTTCACTATTAGGAAATTTAAGGAAAACGTCAGTCAAGGTAAAACCACCAAAATGTAACATAGAAAAGTCACTTAGAACAATAATACAATCTAACCACATAATGCACTAGAACCATAGAACCATAGAACATTACAGCATAGTAGCAGGCCTTTTGGCCCTTCTTGGCTGTGCCGAACCATTTTTCTGCCTAGTCCAACTGACCAGCACCTGGACGATATCCCTCCATACACCTCTCATCCATGTACCTGTCCAAGTTTTTCTTAAATGTTAAAAGTGAAGCCTTATTTACCACTTCATCTGGCAGCTCATTCCACACTCCCACCACTCTGTGTGAAGGAGCCCCCAGCCCCCCCCCCCACAATGTTCCCTTTAAACTTTTCCCCCTTCACCCTTAACCCATGTCTTCTGGTTATTTTCTCCCCTTGCCTCAGTGGAAAAAGCCTGCTTGCATTCACTCTATCTATACCCATCATAATTTTGTATACCTCTATCAAATCTCCCCTCATTCTTCTATGCTCCAGGGAATAAAGTCCTAATCTATTCAACCTTTCTCTGTAATTGAGGTTCTCAAGTACTGGCAACATCCTTGTAAAACGTTTCTGCACTCTTTCAACCTTATTAATATCCTTCCTGTAATTTGGTGACCAAAACTGCACACAATACTCTAAATTCGACCTCACCAATGCCTTATACAACCTCAACGTAACATTCCAACTCTTGTATTCAATACTTTGATTTATAAAGGCCAATGTACCAAAAGCTCTCTTTACGACCCTATCTACCTGTGACGCCACTTTTCGGGAATTTTGTATCTGTATTCCCAGATCCCTCTGTTCTACTGCACTCCTCAATGCCTTACCATTTACCTTGTATGTTCTACCTCGGTTTGTCCTTCCAAAGTGCAATACCTCACACTTGTCTTTATTAAACTCCATCTGCCGTTTTTCAGCCCATTTTTCCAGCTGGTCTAAATCCCTCTGCAGGCTCTGAAAACCTTCCTCACTGTCTACTACACCTCCAATCTTTGTATCATCAGCAAATTTGCTGATCCAATTTCCCACGTTATCATCCAGATCATTGATATAGATGACAAATAACAATGGACCCAGCACTGATCCCTGTGGCACACCACTAGTCACAGGCCTCCACTCGGAGAAGCAATTCCCTACTACCACTCTCTGGCTTCTTCCATTGAGCCAGTGTCTAATCCAATTTACTACCTCTCCATGTACCTAGCGACTGAATCTTCCTAACTAACCTCCCATGTGGGACCTTGTCAAAGGCCTTACTGAAGTCCATGTAGACAACATCCACTGCCTTCTCTTCATCCACTTTCATGGTAACCTCCTCGAAAAACTCTAATGGATTTGTTAAGCATGACCTACCACGCACAAAGCCATGTTGACTCTTCCTAATAAGTCCCTGTCTATCCAAATACTTGTAGATCCTATCCCTTAGTACTCCTTCCAATAATTTACCTACTGCCAACGTCAAACGTACCGGCCTTTAATTTCCCAGATTACTTTTAGAGCTTTTTTTAAACAACGGAATTACATGAGCCATCCTCCAATCCTCCGACACCTCACCCGTAGATACCGACATTTTAAATATATTTGCCAGGGCCCCTGAAATTTCGACACTAATCTCCTTCAAGGACCGAGGGAATACGCTGTCAGGTCCTGGGGATTTATCTACTCTGATTTGCCTCAAGATAGTAAGCACCTCCTTCTCTTCAATCTGTACAGGTTCCATGACCTCACTACTTGTTTGCCTTATTTCCATTGACTCCATGCCAGTTTACTTAGTAAATACAGAAGCAAAATAACCATTTAAGATCTCCCCCATTTCTTTTGGTGCCATACATAGCCGACCAATCTGATCATCAAAAGGACCAATTTTATCCCTCATTATCCTTTTGCTCTTAATATACCTGTAGAAGCTCTTTGGATTATCCTTCACCTTCACTGCCAAAGCAACCTCATGTCTTCTTTTAGCCCTCCTGATTTCTTTCTTTAGTATTTTTTGCACTTTCTATACTCCTCAAGCACATTATTTGCTCTCTGTTTCCTTTACATGTCATACATCTCTCTTTTCTTCTTTATCAGAGTTCTGATATTCCTTGAGAACCAAGGTTCCTTATTATTATTCACTTTACCTTCAATCCTGACAGGAATATACAAACTCTGCACTCTCAAAATTTCTCCTTTGAAGGCCTCCCACTTACTACTCACATCCTTGCCAGAGAACAACCTGTCTCAATCCATGCTTTTCAGATCCTTGCTGATTTCTTCAGATTTGGCCTTTTTCCAGTTTAGAACCTCAACCCGAGGACCAGATCTATCTTTATCCATGATCAAGTTGAAACTAATGGTGTTATGATCACTGGAACCAAAGTGTTCCCCTACACACACTTCCGTCACCTGTTCTAACTCGTTTCCTAATAGGAGATCAAATATTGCATACTCTCTAGTTGGTACCTCTATATATTGATTTAGAAAACTTTCCTGAACACATTTTACAAACTCTAATTCGTCTAAACCTTTAACAGTATGGGAGTCCCAATCAATATGTGGAAAATAAAAATCCCCTACTATCACAACTTTATGTTTCCTGCAGTTGTCTGCTATCTCTCTGCAGATTTGCTCCTCCAATTCTCGCTGACTATTGGGTGGTGTATAATACAACCCCATTAACATAGTCATACCTTTCCTGTTTCTCAGCTCCACCCATATGGCCTCGGTAGGCAAGCCCTCTAATCTGCCCTGCCTGAGCACTGCTGTAACATTTTCCCTGACTAGCAATGTTACCCCCACCTTTCATTCCTCTGCCCCTATCACATCTGAAACACTGGAACCCTGGAACATTAAGCTGCCAGTCCTGCCCCTCCTGTAGCCAAGTTTCACTAATGGCTATAATGTTTTAATTCCATGTGTCAATCTACGCCCTCAGCTTGTCAACCTTCCCCACAATACTCCCTGCATTGAAATAGACACACCTCTGAAGATTATTACCACCACACACAACGCTTCTGTTTGTGACTTTGCATGAACTTTTAACACCATTTATTTTCACCTCCGCTCTACTATCTGCTCTGGCACTCTGGTCCCCACCCCGCTGCAGATCTAAACCTCCCCAATAGCTTTAACAAGCCTCCCTGCAAGGATATTGGTCCCCTTGTAGTTCAGGTGTAACCCGTCTCTCTTGTACAGGTCCCAACTGCCCCAGAAGAGGTCCCAATGATCCTGAAATCTGAAACCCTGCCCCCTACACCAGTTCCTCAGCCATGTGTTCATCCGCCAGAGCATCCTATTCTTACCCTCACTGGCATGTGGCACAGGTAGCAATCCTGAGATTACCACCCTCGAGGTCCTGTTTTTTAACTTCCTACCAAGCTCTCTATGCTCACTCTTCAGTACCTCCTCACTCTTTCTTTCTATGTCATTGGTACTGATGTGTACCATGACATCTGGCTCATCACCCTTCCACTTCAGAATGCTGTGTACGCGATCAGAGACATCCCTGACCCTGGCACCCGGGAGGCAACAAACCATCCGAGAGTTCCCGTCATGACCACAGAACCTCCTTTCTTGTGCCTCTAACTATTCATTCCCCTATCACTACCGCTCTCCTCTTCTTCCACCCTCCCTTCTGCACTGCAGAACCAGACTCAGTGCCAGAGATCCGGCTGCCGCAGCTTGTCCCAGGTAAGTCATTCCCCCCAAAAGTATCCAAATCAGTATACTTGTTCTTGAGGGGAATGGCCACAGGGGAACCCTGCTCTGCCTGCCCTTTCCCGTTCCCTTGCCTGACAGTAACCCAATTACCTGTGTGCTGCTCCTTTGGCGTAACTACCTCCATGAAGCTACTATCTATAAACTCCTCATTCTCCTGAATGATCTGGAGGTCATCCAGCTCCTGCTCCAGTTCCCTCACGTGGTTTGTTAGGAGCTGCAGCTGGATGCACTTCTTGCAGGTGTCATTGTCAGGGACACAAGAGGTCTCCCTGACTTCCCATATCCTGCAAGAGGAGCATTCCAACATCCTGCCTGGCATTCTCTCTACTCTAGACAAACAAAACAAAACTTACCGGAACCTACCCTCGCCTCTGCCTGTTCACGTCGAAGCCTGTTGAGCCAAAGCCGTCCCACTCTGCTCTCTCTGATTCCGCTGCCTGCTGTATATGGTGGATTTTTTTAAACCTTTGGCGCTCTACGTCACGTGCCTGCACAGTCTAGCCTCTTTTCCTCGAGCAGTGTAAATAAAAATCATAGATTAACCATGGTATAAATGCTGCCTGCATTCCCATATAGCAAAGGCAAAGATAAATATTTTAGTTAATTAATTATTGGAGAAAATACTGAGGACCAAGGTCTGCATTGCACAATTTCATGAACAATTGTGAACAAATGTGTATATGTTGCTTTGCAATCTTACCATCATTATGCAAGTTACAGAGACTCTAGACTGAGGGGGAAGGGTGTGGAAGGGTGTTGATAGGTGGGAAATACGATGATAATTGTGAAAACCTGCTCCGGTCCCGCCAAACCGCCTCGATTTTAGTGGTGAGCATTGGTAGGTCATCATAGTGCTCGACGTTCGTCATGTGCTGTTGCCAACTCACGTCTAAAGCCATCTGGAGCATTCGTGTATAACAACCATCTAGAGACTTTCGCACAGTCTTAGTGAGTGTCCATGTCTGGCATCCGTACGTGAGAATGGACTCTATGACTGCTATGAAGATCCTCTTTTTAAGCCCTCTGGTCAGGTTCAACTTCCAGATTTCCTTCCTGTCATTCATAGCCCTCCACGCCAGCACCTTCCGTATCCTTCTGTCCTTCTCTGAACTCATCACTCTTGACCTGAGGTACTTGAAGTCAAATTAGTGCCAAGAAATGACAGACAGCACACTGCATGCAATTAAAGGATTATATTCATGAATCTTAACTAAAGGGTTAGCAAAGAAAAGAATGGAAAAAAAAACAAAAATTATAATTAAACAGTACAATGTGCACCAGTTGTGGAGCTTAATTCACAGATTCTCAGTCCATCTCGCTGTCCGGTTCAATCAAATCACGATCAACTCACCGAGTGGTATTATATGACCGGTTCTCTCCAGTGTCTTCTCTATTCATCTCTCACCGAACAAAAGACCCAGCTCACGTTCCAAAGCATTTGTTATCTGCTTCTACAGAAGGACCATTATGATAGCAATAAGACCTTTCCCAGAGTGTTACGGTTGGAAGAGTACCATGGATAGGGGATGGATAATGAAGAAGCAGAGGGCCTAGGAAGGTGACTGTTGAAAATAATGCTGCTAAATATTGTTGCAGCAGTCTTTCACTCATAAGATGGAATGTGTAGTCTGCTTCTGCTTCATAATTGATTGGCCTCATACTAGTGTAGGTAGGGAAAAATGTGAGTTCCAAGATCTTTATGAACTCCATTAAGAATTTTCAAAAGTATTCAAATAATATCAATATGAAGATGCAAGAGACTGAATTCCAGATAAAGTACCTTGACCTGAGTCATTGAATTTTTTAAATGCGACCTGATCCACTGAACTCCCCCAGTATTGGGTGTACCTTTGATGGGCTGATAAATCCTATCCAATTGTGTACCAGCTAAATGCTGGGAAACTTACTATCTATGCTGTGCTGACCTATGTACCCAAAATCCTGTAATATAAAAGGTTCCTATAGACCCCCGATAATATTCCTACTCTTTGGCAAACTACTTCTTAATTTTGTTGTTACAATTGAGGTTAAACACATTGCCAGTCAAAAGTTAGAAATGATAGTTAGGTAAGGATGAAATACCAATCGCCCATGATGTAAGTCAGCTACAAGGGTTCAAGGGGTTTCATGACTATCTCTAATGCCAACTTCAAATTTGGTTACAATTTTTCAGTTGATGTTCCTTGGGCAAGAAGCTGCAGGGGGTGTGGATACAGCCTAGCTCATGAAAACAAGCCTCCTATTTATGGACTCTATATACACCTCTTTCTGCATCAGCTTAATCAGTAAAGGAGCCAGTATAATCAAAGATCCCTGTGGATGATGTTTTTGCAGGGAGATGTACTATGGACATGTGGTCGATGTTTAGAGATCTCTTGCAAGATGTTAGGGATAAATTTGTCCCAGTGAGGAAGATGAAGAATGGCAGGGTGAAGGAACCATGGGTGAAAAGTGAGGTGGAAAATCTAGTCAGGTGGAAGAAGGCAGCATACATGAGGTTTAGGAAGCAAGGATAAGATGGGTCTATTGAGGAATATAGGGAAGCAAGAGAGGAGATTAAGAAGGGGCTGAGGAGAGAAAGAAGGGGGCATGAGAAGGCCTTGGCAGGTAGGGTAAGAGAAAGCCCCAAGGCATTCTTCAGTTATGTGAAGAACAAAAGGATGACAGGAGTGAAGGTAGGACCGATTAGAGATAAAGTTGGACAGATGTGCCTGAAGCCTGTGGAAGTGAGTGAGGTCCTCAATGAATGCTTCTCTTCGGTATTCATCAATGAGAGGGAACTTGATGACGGTGAGGACAATATGAGTGAGGTTGATGTTCTGGAGCATGTTGAGATTAAGGGAGAGGAGGTGTTGGAGTTGTTAAAATACATTAGGACAGATAAGTCCCCGGGGCCTGACTGAATATTCCCCAGGCTGCTCCACAAGGTGAGGGAAGAGATTGCTGAGCCTCTGGCTAGGATCTTTATGTCCTCGTTGTCCATGGGAATGGTACCAGAAGATTGGAGGGAGGCGATTGTTGTCCCCGTGTTCAAAAAAGGTAGTAGGGATAGTCTGCGTAATTATAGACCAGTGAGCCTTACGTCTGTGGTGGGAAAGCTGTTGGAAAAGATTCTCGGAGATAGGATCTGTGGGCTTTTAGAGAATCGTGGTTTGATCAGGGACAGTGAGCATGGCTTTGTGAAGAGCAGATCATGTCTAACAAATCTGATAGAGCTCTTTGAGGCGGTGACCAGGCATATAGTTAAGGGTAGTGCAGTGGATGTGATCTACGTGGATTTTAGTAAGGCATTTGACAAGGTTCCACATGGTAGGCTTATTCAGAAAGTCAGAAGGCATGGGATCCAGGGAAGTTTGGCCAATTGGATTCAGAATTGGCTTGCTGCAGAAAGCAGAGGGTCATGGTGGAGGGAGTACATTCGGATTGGAGGGTTGTGACTAGTGGTGTCCCACAAGGATCAGTTAAGGGACCTCTACTTTTCATGATTTTTATTAACGATCAATGTGGGCACATGGCCAAGTGGTTAAGGCATTGGACTGGTGACCTGAAGGTCATGAGTTCGAGCCGCAGCTGAGGGAACATGTTGTGTCCTTGAGCAAGGCACGTAACCACACATTGCTCTGCGACGATACTTGTGCCAAGCTAATGCCCTTCCCTTGGACAACATTGGTGTTGTGGAGTGGGGAGACTTGCAGCATGAGCAACTGCTGGTCTTCCATACAACCTTGACTAGGCCTGCGCCCCGGAGAGTGAAGACTTTCCAGGCACAGATCCATGGTCTCGCAAGACTAACGGATGCCTTTACTTTACTTTATTAACAACCTGGATGTGGGGGTAGGAGAATGGGTTGGCAAGTTTGCAGGTGACACAAAGGTTGGTGGTGTTGTGGATAGTATAGAGGATTGTCGAAGATTGCAGAGAGACATTGATGAGATGCAGAAGTGGGCTGAGAAGTGGCAGAGTTCACACTTATCTGGGTTGAACTCCATCTGCCACTTCTTAGCCCAGTTTTGCTTCCTATCAATGTCCCGCTGTAACCTCTGACAGCCCTCCACACTATCCACAACACCTCCAACCTTTCTGTCATCAGCAAACTTACTAACCCATCTCTCCATTTCCTCATCAGGTCAGTTATGAAAATCACAAAGGGTAAGGGTCCCAGAACAGATCCCTGAGGCACACCACTGGTCAGTGACCTCCATGCTGAATATGACCCATTGACAACCAGTCTTCACCTTCTGTGGGCAAGCCAGTTCTGGATCCACAAAGCAATGTTTCCTTGGACCCCACACCTCCTTACTTTCTCAATAAGCCTTGTATGGGCTACCTTATCAAATGCCTTGCTGAAATCCATATACACTACATCTACTGCTGTTCCTTCATCAATGTGTTTAGTCACATCCTCAAAAAATTTAATCACGCTCATAAGGCGCAACCTGCCCTTGACAAAGCCATGCTGACTATTCCTAATCATATTATAGCTTTCCAAGTGTTCATAAATCCTGCCTCTCAGGATCTTCTCCATCAACTTACCAACCACTGAGGTAAGACTCACTGGTCTATAATTTTCTGGGCTATCTCTACTCCCTTTCTTGAATAAAGGAAAATCCGCAACCCTCCAATCCTCCGGAACCTCTCTCACAACATAACTCAGATGTATCAGTATCGCAATGGAATAAAGTGAATTACAAAGGCATGAGAGAAGAGCTTGTCTAGGAGGGAGATACTCATGAGGGAGATGGCAGAACAGAGGTGGCTGAAGAACAAGGCACACGATAGATATGACCCGAGAAGAAGAGGTTCTCAAATAGCAGGGCTCAGCAACCATGGCTGACAAGGGAAATTAAGGACTGCATAAAAACAAAGGAAGGAGCACATAAGGTAGCAAAAGAGTGTGGAAAGTTGGATGATTGGGAGGCTTTTAAAATCCAGCAAAAGGCAACTAAAAAAGCTATGAGAAAGGAAAGATGAAATATGAGGGCAAACTAGCCAATAATATGAAGCAGGATACGAAAAAAAATTCAGCTATGTAAAGGATAAAGGGAGGTGAGAGTTGATATTGGATCACTGGAAAATAATGCTGGTGAGGTAGTAATGGGGGGATAAAGAAATGATAGATGAACTTATAAAGTACTTTGCTCATTCTTTACTGTGGAAGATGCTAACTGTATGCCAGAGATCCATGGGTGTCAGGGAGCATCAGTGAGTGTCAATACTATTACAAAGGAAAAAGTGCTAGGCTTACTGAAAGTTCTTAAGGTGGATAAGTCACTTGGACCAGATGGACTGCAATCCAGTCCTGAAAGAAGTTGCTGAAGAGATAATGGATGTATTGATCATTATCTTTCAAGAATCCTTTGATTCTGGCATGGCCCCGGAGGACTGGAAGATTGTTGCAGATGTCATCCACTCTTTAAGAAGGAAGGAAGATGAAAGCGAGGAAATTATAGGCCAGCTAGCCTAACCTCAGTGGTTGGAAAAGTGTTAAAAGTCTATTATTAAGGACGAAGTTTCCCGGTTCTTGGAGATTAATGATAAAATAAGTCAAAATCAGCATGGTTCACGTGAAAGGACATCTTGCCTGACATATCGGTTAGAGTTCTTCGAGAAAGTAACAGCAGGAGCGTCAAAGGAGAGACAGTGGATGTCATTTACTTAGATTTTCAGAAGGCATTTGATAAGATACCTCACATGAGGCTGCTTAACAAGATAAAATCCTATGGTGTTACAGGCAAAATACTGTCATGGATAGAGGAATGGCTGACAGGCAGGAGCTAGCAATTGGGGATAAAAGAGGCCTTCTTTGGTTGGCTGCCAGTGACTAGTGGTTCCTCAGGGGGTCAGTATTGGGACTTATATTTTTCACATTGTTCATTAATGATTTAGATAATGGAATTAATGACTTTGTGGCAAAGTTTGCAGATGAAATGATGATAGGTGGCGGGGTAGGTAGTGCTGAGGAAGCAATGCAATTGAAGCAGACTTAGACAAATTGGAAGAATGGGGAAAATGTGGCAGATGGAATACAGTGTTGGGAAATGTATGATAATTAAGTTTGGTAAAAATCACAAAAGTGCAGACTATTATCAAAATGGGGAGAAAATTCAGACATCAAAGTTGCAAAGGAAATAAGGATCCACGTGCAAGACTCCCAGAAGCTTAATTCACAGGTTGAGTCTGTGGTAAAGAAGGCAAATGTAATGTGGCATTTATTTCAAGGGGATTAGAATATAAAAACAAGGAGATAATGCTGAAGCTTTATAAGACATTAGTCATGCTGCACTTGGATATTGTCAACAGTTTTGTGTCCCTTATCTCAGAAAAGATATTTTGTCATTGGAGAGAGTCCAGAGGAATTCCACAACGATTATTCTGGGAGTGAAGGAGTTAACGTATGGGGAGCATTTGGCAGCTTTGGGCTTGTACTCACTGGAATCTAGAGGAATGCAGAGGATCTCATTGAATGTAAATAAGGTGGATCTGGAGAGGATGTTTGCTTCGGTGGGTGTATCCAGAACTAAAGTGCACAGATTCAAAATTTAGGGGCAAAATGTTGATGGATTTGTGGAATTTGTTGCCACATGCAGCTGTGGAGGCCAGGTCATTGGGTGTATTTAAGGCAGAGATTGATAGGTTCTTGATTGGACATGGCATCAAAGGTTACGGGGAGAAGGCTGGGAACTGGGGTTGAGGAGGGGTAAAAAAGGATCAGCCATGACTGAATGACAGAACAGACTCGATGTGCAAGATGGCCTAATTCTGCTCCCATGTCTTATGGTCTTATAGTCTTTTAGAACAAAAGTAGCGAGGATTTTTTTAGCCAAAACATGGTGAATATGTAGTATGCACTGCCATGCACTAGAGTGGAGGCCAAGTCTGTGTGTATATTCAGCACGGAATTTGACAGATTCCAGATCGATTGGGACATCAAGCAATATGCTGAGAGGGCAAGTGTATGAGGTTGAATGAGATCTGGGATCAGCCATGATGAAATGGTGGAGTGGACAATAGGTTGAATGGCCTAATTTGCTCCTCTGTCTCATGATATTATGGTCTTATGGTCTTATGGTCTAATCCCCCACCATAGAAACATTTTCTCCATTTCCACTGTATCAAGACCATTCAACATTTGATAGGATTCAATGAGATTTCCCCCATTCTTCTGAATTCCCCTGAGTACAGGCACAGAGCCATCAAACACTCCTCATACGATAATCCTTTCAATCCCAGAATCATTCTTGTGAACCTCCTCTGAAACCTCTCTAATTTCAGCTCATCTTTTCTTAGATAAAGGACCTAAAACGCTCACAATATTTCAAGTGAAATCTCACTATTACATGTTTGCATTTATAGTCCAGTCCTCTCGAAATGAATACTAATCTTCAATTTTGTTTTTCTCACCACCAATTCAACCTGCAAGTTAACCTATAGGGAATTCTACCTGTGAACTCTAAAATCACTTTGCACCTCAGGCTTTTGAATTTTCTGCCCATTTAGAAAAGGGTCTGTGGTTTTGTTCCTTCTACCAAAATGCATGACCATACACTTCCTAACACTATATTCCATTTCCCACTTCTTTGCCCATTCTTCTAATCATAGTCATAGTCATAGTCATACTTTATTGATCCCGGGGGAAATTGATTTCACTACAGTTGCACCATAAATAATAAATAGTAATAGAACCATAAATAGTTAAATAGTAATATGTAAATTATGAAATAAGTCCAGGACCAGCCTATTGGCTCAGGGTATCTGACCCTCCATGGAGGAGTTGTAAAGTTTGATGGCCACAGACAAGTATGACTTCCTATGACGCTCGGTGCTGCATCTTGGTGTTCTGTCATCCTGAACCCTCTTTTTAGCATTCAGGATGGCCTTAATGTCCTTTGTCACCCATGGCTTGTTATTTGAATAACAAAGGACAGTTCTTGTCAGAACATTGCAGTCCACACAGAAGTTGATGTAATCAGTGATGCACTCTGTGAGCCCATCAGTATCCTCTGCATGTGGCTCACAGGGTGCCTGTCTAATCTGTCTAAGTCCTTCTGCAACTTCCCTGCTTTCTCAAAACTACCTACCATTTCACTTATCTTTGTATTGTTTATAACCGTGGCTATCAATTCGGTAATCTAAATCATTGACATACAATATAAAATGAAGTGGTCCCAAAATCAACCTCTGCAGAATGCAGCTGGTCATTGGCAGCCAACTAAAAAAGACTCTTTATTCCCAAACATTGCCTCCTGACAATCAGCCAATGCTTAAGCAATGCCAGTTTCTTTTTTGTAATACCACGGGCTCTTAACTTATTAAGCATCCTCATGTGTAGCATCTTGTTAAAAGTCTTCTGAAAATCCAAGTACACAACATCCACCAATTTTCCTTTGTCCATCTCGCTTGTTATTTCTTCAAAGAATTCTAAGAGATCTGTCAGGCAAAATTTTCCCTGAAGGAAAGTCCTATTTTACAATGTGCCTCCAAGTATCTTGAGACCTCATTTCCTTAATAATGGACTTCAACATCTTTCCATACTGAGATCTGGCTCACTGGCCTATAATTTCCTTTATTCTTGATGAGTGGAGTGACATTTCCAATTTTTCAGTCCTCCGGAAGCATGCCAGAGTCTAGTGATCTTGAGAGATCATTACCAATGCATCCACAATCTCTGTAGCTACCTCTTTCAAAGCCCTGGAGTGTACACCATCTTGTCCAGGTGACTTGCGAACCTTCAGAACTTTCAACTTCACAAGCACATTCTCCTTAGTTATATCAATTGAACTCACTCCTGTTCCGTAAACCTCTCAAACTTCCAGCATACTGCTACTGTCTTCCACAGTGAAGACTGATGCAAAATACTTATTTAATTATTTCACTGCCCCCATTACTAACTCTTCAGTGTAATTTTTCAGCAGTTCATATCTATTCTCACCTCTCTTTTACACTTTATCTGAAATAACTTTTGGTATCCTCTTTGATATTATTGGCTAGCTTACCTTCATATTTTATCTTTTTCCTCCTTATGACTTAATTAGTTGCCTTGTGTTGGTTTTTAAAAGCTTCCCAATCCTCTAACTTCCCACTCATTTTTCTCTATTATATCCCTTCTATTTGGCTTTTATATTGTTTTTGACTTCCCTTGTCAGCCAATGTTGCATCATCCAGTCTTTAGAATTCTATTTCTTCTTTAGGATGTATCTATCCTGCACCTTCTGTATTGCTCCCAGAAACTCCAGCCATCACAGTTCTGTCCAATCAACTTTGTACTCGGATTTTCAGAAGGCCTTTGACAAGATGCCACACATGAGGCTGCTTAACATGTTACGAGCCCATGGTATTACAGAAAAGATTCTAGCATGGATAAGGCAGTGGCTGATTGGCAGAAGGCAAAGAGGTGGAATAAAGGTAACTTTTCAGGTTGGCTGCCTGTGACTAGTGGTATTCAACAGGGACCTGTGTTAGGATTGATTCTTTTTATGCTAAATATATATGATTTGGATGATGGGTTTGTTGCAAAGTTAGTAGACAATACGAAGATAGATGGAGGGGCAGGTAGTCTTGAGGAAATAGAGAGGCTGCAGAAGGACAGACAGATTAGGACAAAGAAGTGGCAGATGGGATACAGTGTCAAGAAATGTATGGTCATACGCTTTGGTAGAAGAAATGAAAAGTTTGACTATCTTCTAAATGGAGAGAAAATACAAAAAGAAAACTAGGCACAAAAGATTCCCTAAAGGTTAATTTGCAAGGTTGAGTCTATGGTGAGGAAGGCAACTGCGATGTTAGCATTCATTTTAGAGGACTAAGATATAAAAGCATGGATGTAATGTTGAAGCTTTATAAAGCACTGGTGATGCCTCACTTAGAGTACTGTGAACAATTTTAGGCCGCTTATCTTAGAAAGGATGTGCTAAAACTGGAGAATGTTCAAAGAAAGTTCACAAAAATGATTCCAGGATTGAATGGCTTGTCATATGAAGAGTATGTGATGTCTCTAGGCCTGTATTCATTAAAATTCAGAAGAATGAGGGGGAACCTCATTGAAACCTATCGAATGGCAAAAGGCCTTGATGGAGTGTTTGTGGAGAGGATGTTTCTTAAAGTAAGAGAATCTCAGACCAGGGGACAGCCTCAGAAAGGAGGGATGTCCTTTTAGAAAAGAGATGAGGAGGAATTCCTTTAGCCAGAGTGACAAATCTGTGGAATTCCTTGCCACAAGCAACTGTGGAGGCCAAGTCTTTCTCTATATTTAAGGCAGACATTGATAGATCTGGATGGTCAGGGCATGAAGGGATATGGGGAGGAAGGCAAGAGTTTTGGGGCTGAGAGTAAAAATGGATTAGCCATGATGAATTGGTGGAGCAGACTTGATGGGCCAAATGGCCTAATTCTGCTCTTATAGTTTATGGGCTTATGGCCTTATGGTCAGCTCTTCCCTCATGCCACCCTGATTTCCCTTTACTCCACTGGAATACCAATATTTCCGACTTTAGCTTCTCCCACTCAATTTTCAGGGTGAAGTCTGTTATATTTTGATCGCTGCCTCTGAAGAGTCCTTTTACCTTAAACTCCCGAAGGAAATCTGGCTGGGGACTTGGATAAGCAATTTCTGCACTGGCTGGGGACTGGGTTGGATGAATGAAGAGCTGCTGTGGCACTTCAGCAACGTAGTCATTCATGGCTTGGTACTCAGGAGCAGAGAGAGGGAACAGATGGCCTTGGGGAGTGGTGATGCCCGAGAGGATGTCTATTGCACAGCCGAGTTGTCTGTCAGGCAGCTGGATGCTGGCTTCCTTTTTACTGCAGGCAATGCTTAGGTCATGATGTTCCTGTAGGAGTTTGGTTTCCTCCATCTCCATGGATTTGTAGGGTGATGTCAACTGAGTTTGCTTGTAGGTAGGTGGTGCGTCAGGTGGATCCCCAAACCAGATGGGGAGGTAAATGAGGGCTGTGAGTAGTGACCCAGGATGAGAAAAGTGTTGAGTGAGCTGATCAGGAGGAATTGGATGGACTCATTGTGCTCTTTCATTCTCACGTGCACAAGCCATGTGCGTGTTCTGACCGTTCCAGACCCCAGGGGACATCCATTAGTGGGCGTGATGCTGAAGGGGTGAGAGATAGGTTCAGTCAGGAGTCCAACCCTAACCCTCATTAATAGCTGTTGATTTAGTGATTTTGGCAATGTGTTAGCAATGGAGTCAGGAGCGTGCAACCTTGATCTCTCAGTTAACAAGCCAGACACACAAAATGCTGGAGGAACTTAGTAGGCTGGCATCTGTGGAAAAGAGTAAACAGTTGATGTTTTGAGTTGAGATCCAGCAATGCAGGATGCAATTAGATCTCATGACATGTGCTGTGACCTCTCCATGTTACATTTATTTGGATATATTTTACTGTGGGGTGAACAACTTGATTGGATGCAGATCACTTTAGGATATTCTGAGATTCAGAGAACTGCCAATGAATACAAATGCATTTTAGTTTGAGTTATGAGAAGAAAGTGTGATGGCAACAATAGAGCTGAAGAAATTACCACAAGCTGAATGAGTACTAAGAGCAAAGTTTGGCTCAGTCTACAACAGTGGTTTGTTGAGCAATAATAGAGAGGTGTCTAGGGAGCAGTAGCACCTCTGGTGAGAGGGAGGCCTGCCGTGCCCTTTTCAGGGCAGCTCATCCACCTTTGGTCCTCACCTGGCGCTCAGGTCTCACCTGTGACTCCAAGTACCTGTAACACGTGAGGCGGCCACACCCCAGTAAACTGCCTCGGCAGACGGGCCAAACTAGGTGAGGGTAGCCGACGGGTCTTCGACCCTCGGTGAGGTAGGGGATTTATTTATCCCAGAGTGTGGTCTGGCCCTGGCAGACTGAGTGGAGGAGACCGATTAATGGTCCAACGGTCAAGAAGGCATTGTGGAGCGCTAAGAGGACGGCAAGACACTTAGACGTCCTGGTCATCCACTGCAGCAGGAGAGGTCTCCAGCCGTAACAGTTGTCCGTGCCACTGGATCAAGGTCTCTTCTGCCGAGAGAGTGGGATTGCCCTTATGCAACGGCTGTTCCGCTTGAAACTCTATCATGCACAGGTTTCGTGCCTTCTTCGAATACGAAGGACTACCGATAATAGAGAGGTCGATTTGACGCAGAAGGGGTCTTTGGTGTACAGATCTGTTACAGAGCTTTGGGGAAGATAGTGAGAATGAGAAGTGGGATAACAGGAGCCCAGACATTCTCCTGAAGAATGTTCTTGGCCTCACCTGCTGAATTCCTCCAGAATTTTGGAGTTGTTGCTCTGTAATTCCAGCATTTGCAGAATTGTTTGTGTCATGTGTCCAGACATTCTACCTTGAGTACCTGCTGACAATATAAATACTCTGTGTCGTATTTTTCAAAATGTTCAATATCTCTGGGCTTTTCACTTTCTCAAATTCTCACTTTAGCTGGTACACCTTTTATTATACTATGAACACATTATGTACAGAGAATACATGATAGAATTAACCTCTATGGGTTATATTCAAGTTTGAGGTTGAGTGCTTTATTCGCTCAGATGGTTGTTCCATTCTGTTTGTCTGGGTTTGTTACAAAATAACTATTCAGTATTGTAGAGTCATACACATAAAATGCTGGAGGAACATAGCAGGTCTGGCAGCATCTATGGAGAGGAATTAATCATCAGTGTTTCAGGCTGAGACCATTCATCAGGACTGGAAAGGAAGGGGGATAAAATACCGAATAAGAATATGGGGAGACAGGGAGGAGTACAGACTGGAAGGTGATAGGTGGAAAAGGTAAAGGGCTGAAGAAGAAAAAATCTGATTGGAAAGGAGACTGAACCATGAGAAAGGGAAAGAGGGAAAAATAATCAGTCTTTGATCAATAATTTAAAACCTATCACTTCAGATTTCTGTTCAATAAATTTACATCGGTCTTAATTATTTTTTTTTAATCTCTTTTGCCAGTTGATCAACAAAGGGAAGATTGTTAACTTTGGTAGAACAGGCAGGCTGCCGAAACAAGTCATGATCACCTTGCAAATTCCAATTGAACCAAATTTAATTCCATCATTCCGATTGGTAGTTTACTACTATCTTGGAAAGGGATCAGTGGTGGAATTTGTTGCCGATTCTGTATGGATTGATGTGAGGGACACATGCATGGGAACAGTAAGTATCTTATTTTCTGTGACAGGGATGGTGTACAAATAAGGTTCAGTCTGTAGTCGGGGCTCACAAACAATATTTGGGAATAAGATTTATAACATAAGCCACGATTCTTATGGGAAAGTCCAAATCAGACCCAATTCCAGTGTAACTAAGGTCAAACAAGGCTCTTTCTTTGCTTTAGATCTCTTCTCAGTCATGCTAGCAGCAATGTTTGACCTTACAGTAGAATGGGGAATCACTGTTTGACAAGGACACACTCTGTCCAAAGATGCAGTTGTGGGTACACCAGAAGCAGCCCATGAGTGCTGTTGCATGTATGCAATGTATGCTTCCCAAAACTCCTTCACCATCACTCCTTCCTGTGTATAATTTCATCTGGTAAGTTCTATTACTATAATAAACACAACTACAATGCATGTATTATGTACTTACCGATACTAACTGTTTAAAGTTAAAAGGGCCTGTATAAAGCACATATCATTCAAACTACTCAAACTGGACTAATAAATTTGCAATAAATGGCTTAGATCATGTAAATCTTGGATTAGGTTATTTAGTCACAAAAGACTCTGCAAGTCATCGATACCTTTAGATGCCATACTAACTGATTCTGCAGCCAACAATGCATGTACATTAACAAAAGTTTTTTTTGTTGTTTTGATAAATTATATAATCTTGCAGGTAGTGGTGATGTGTGCTAACTAAGAAGAAGAACTTGCACTAACTCATTTCACTATCTGCACACATTCAGTTCAGTGTGTTAGATTTCTCACTCTGTTGTGGACTTTTCTGCTGACATACAAAGAATAAACTGGACTCTGGACCTCCAACCCACCTCAGTCCCAATGCATCCACTTTCACATAAAGTATTAAAAGTATTGGCTTCAATTGTGATCCATCATATTTGGTCTAAAATTAACATTCTGAGATGTGCTTGATGGAAAGTCACTGGAACTTATAAAAATGTAAGATAATTACAGATTAGTCTTGAACAAAAATACTCTGAGTATGTTTCAATTAATAATGAGGGGTGCATATGAATTGCAAATGCTATAATTATTGCTAGTAAAACTATCAGCAATAAACTAAGTTTATTGTATTCATGTTGACTGACACCTAGTGAATATTTCAAAATGAAAGGTATTTTATGTTTTAATGTTTATGACACATTAACTTCTCAATTATGTCAGTCCATTTATTAATAATGATATACTTGGCTTTCCAAATTGCCTTTGGTGAGAATTCGTTAACGCCATTAGCTGTTTGACATAACTGAAACTGTAACTCCCGAACACCAGCAATCCCAAGTGGACAATTGAAAATAACAGGAGTTTGGTGAAGAAAGTCTATGCCATTCATATTGCTGTGAGTTTGGGAATGGCTTAGAAGTCAGAATTTTTAAGTGTTGTCATGTTGCCCTGATCACAATTGGCAGAGCCTACTAAAGTTGCTGGCAGTCAACAGAAACTATTGTTTCAGCCATAACCCTACTATTTGTGACATTTTATCCTAGCTGAAGGTTTCTAGTGTAAATCCAAATGATGACAAGAAATTATACAAACCTGGAGACAAGTTCAAATTGAAAATAACAGGTGATCCTGGTGCAAACGTTGGACTTGTTGCTGTGGATAAAGCAGTGTTTTCACTGAGTAAGAAAAATAAAATAACACAGAGCAAGGTGAGTCATCTTCTAAACGTTTCTATCTAGAAATTAAGCTTGATAGGCCTACAAGAGAACACTTACCATTTGAGTTTTCAACAAGTTGTTTCAAAGAATGTTGCTCACCATAAAGTTCAATAGGGTACCTTTAATGTCAGAGAAATGTATACAATATACATCCTGAAATTCTCTTCCTTTGCAAACATCCAGGAAAACAAGAATGCCCCAAAGAATGAATGACAGTTAAACGTTAGAACCCCAAAGCCCTCCCCCAACTCCCCCTCCCATGCACAAGCAACAACAAGGCAACGACCCACTCCCCCACCAGCAAAAAACCATTGACACCCTCCACCAAGTACTCAAGCGTGCAGCAAAGCATCAATAATTGTAGGCCGTATCTCGGGTAATGATGAGTTTGAGTACAGAGAGGAAATTAAGAACCTGGTTTCATGATGCGAAGACAATAACCTATCCCTCAACGTCAGCAAGATGAAGGAATTGGTTGTTGATTTCACAAGGAGTAGTTGGACCGCACGACCCAATTTACATCGGTGGTGCGCAAGTGGAACAGGTCAAAAGCTTTAAGTTCCTCAGGGTCAATATCACAAATAATCTGACTTGGTCCAACCAAGCAGAGTTCACTGCCAAGAAGGCCCACCAGCGCCTTTACTTCCTGAGAAAACTAAAGAAATTTGGCCTGTGCCCTAAAACCCTCACTAATTTTTATAGATGCACCATAGAAAGCATTATTTTAGGGTGCACCACAACCTGGTACAGAAGTTGTCCTGTCCAAGACCGAAAGAAGCTGCAGAAGATCGTGAACACGGCGCAGCACATCACACAAACCAATCTTCCGTCCATGGATTTACTTTACAATGCACGCTGTCGGAGCAGTGCTGCCAGGATAATCAAGGACACAACCCACCCAGCCAACACACTTTTCGTCCCTCTTCCCTCTGGTAGAAGTTTCAGGAGTTTGAAGGCTCGTACAACCAGATTTGGGAACAGCTTCTTTGCAACTGTGATAAGACTGCTGAATGGATCCTGACCCGAATCTGGGCCGTACCCTGCAAATATCCGGACCTGCCTCTCGGTTTTTTTGCACTACCTTACTTCCCATTTTTCTATTTTCTATTTATGATTTATAGTTTTTTTAACATTTACTAATTTTTAACTATTTTTAATATTTTTAATATTTAATATTTGTAATCCAGGGAGTGTGAAGCGCAGAATCAAATATCGTTGTGATGATTGTACGTTCTAGTACCAATTGTTTGGTGACAATAAGGTATAAAGTATAAAGACACAGACTTACAGTACCCAAAGACCACTCGTACACCTAGTAATTCGACATACAACAGGCTGTCTCTCACAGGAAAAAGAGGTTTACCTGTTTTATAGCAAGAGGGGAGAGATAACAAACAACTTGCTGACTTATGATGTTAACAGTCTGTTGCATTGCTTTTTTTTGAGCTCTGCGCCCAGACAGTCTCTGGATGCACAGCCCACGGCAGCTAACCTGTTGCACTTGATGTTCTGTGTTCTCCCGTGATGCTTCAGCCAGGGGCACCAGCCTTGAATTAGCCAGTCTCCAGAGCCACGAAAATCCAGCACCCTGAAAGTGCACTAGTTTTCCAGGCCGTGTCCTTGGGATATCAAAAAGTGGCCGGTCGTGAGGCCCCGAGAGTGTCCCATTCACACAAAGAACCAAAGTCAGACTGTAACTCCAGATCAGGGTCTTCAAAAGAATTAGTTGTGATTGATCTAGTTCCTGAATGAACAAAGGAAGGCTGAATGAAAAATGTTCTGCACTCAGTGAGTGGTGAATCTTTGAATTCTTCACCTGGAAGGCCGAGTTATTCATTCATAACAGATGTATAGGATCCTGGATATTAAATCATATGGGAAATGTGCTGGAAAACAGTGCTACAGTATGTAGTCAGCTGTAATTCACAGGCTCAAAAGTTCTGAATGATCTACTTCATCTCCTTTTGCATGTTCTTCTGGTCTTTAACATAGCAATTCATTTGTTTTATGGTCACCATTGCCCAATGACATCTTTTTTGTCTGTCTTATTTAATTTAGTTAGTTTTAGATTTTTCAGGTGTTCTTGTAGGCTTTGAACCCTTGGCTGGATCTTATCAGCCCAAGCAAGATCACTAACTCAACAGGTTGGTAATGTGATTGTTACCTTCCGGTCAGATGGCGGTGTGCTCGGTCACAGCGGCTTCTATGGGTTCAACAAAAGGTACTACCGTCCTATTTAAACATATTTTTTAATGATCACAAGATCCTACTATATATTAAGAACTTCCTACTGCATCAGTCAGTTGCTTGTTGATGGAGAAAACGAAGGAGATTGCATTATGCTTCTGCCTGAAGCAAAGAATGCATACAGTCTAATAACAAGTGACTGTCTTGGTTGATTTCTTTTGAGCACAAGACCCTTTTGGACATTGTTAACGTGAAATGCCGCAAGTTCAATTCAGTGACTTCTTGGCGGTGAGCAGGGGCAGGTGGCAGAGGAGCTGCATGACCTCAGTCATAGCAAGGACTAGGCCTCAAGCCCTGGTGTCACTTGTTTACAGCTGCCAGGAGAGAGAGCCTTTGGAGTCAGTGTGCTCCCCTGGAGGTAGTGTGGGGTGATGTCCAAGATGGAGTCCGGATTGCGTCCCCAGTGTTAGCTTTTTTTTTTATTAAGTGCAATCGTGAGCAATAGCCAGATCAGAAATGATGATCAAGTCAACTAGTTCCAAAGAGAACTCTGATAGGCCAGTCAGATGGTTCACTGCTGCTCAGCGATAGAACACAAAAAATCATATGTACAATTAAGAAACATTAAAAAATAGTAGAAATACTGGAGTCATGATGATCATCATAAAGTCTGCGGGAGAGAGACATTTATACACATGCTGTCCTCCATAATTCAAAGAGATTGAAGGATAAGGTTGCAGGGCGACAAAACGTGGCGGGAGCACTTGGAACTGAAAACTAATCCCTACCGGGAGAAAACAGCACCTGTTCTTTCCGCACTGTTCTCCAGCAGTTTAAGGACTAAGTCCAGCAAGATCATAACTCACAAGGGCTATTGAAAGTCAGGTATTAACCCTACCTACCAACAACCAAGCATTGCCATCCTGGTCCCCTTCATGATAGCCTATGAAGAAGCTCGTGACTTCCCACCCAGAGATGATGGGTGTTTGTGCACTCGACTCTTGAAGGTTTGGACCCCATCGTCACAAATGTTTCCAACCACAGCATTTGGAAGGCTGTTCCAAATTCTGATAGCACAGTGAAGGAAGCTTCTATCCAGTGTGTGGGTTCTCGCACCAGGCATAGAAACAGCATGAGCAGGCACAGATAAACTTGATCGTGTGGTGTGCCGTCTCTCATAAGATGAAGGCAGCATGGCGCGAAGGTCTGCAGGGCTGTGGCTGGTGTGCATTTTGTATAGCACAGTAGCTGCAGCAACCTGTCATCTGTGGGGTAAGCTACTGATGGCTAGCTTCTCACAAGCTGTGGCTTCATCGACACCTATAACCCTGAGAGCCTTTCCTTGAATAGAGTCAAGCTGGCTGAGGACACTCTGTGAGGCATTCATCCATGATAAGCAGGCATACTCCATGATACTTCGTACCTGAGCTTTGTAAACCATGGCTCTGCCCTCTTTGTCTAGTTTGGATGCTACTTTTCACAGAGCTTCAAGCCTTGTCCAGCCTTGTTTGAAACAGTGGAAAGGTGGTTATCCCTCACCAACATGCTGTCAATGTTTACACCAGGGATTACTAGCTCCTTCTTTAAATCCAGCTTGCAGTTCCCCAAATACGGGTCGGCGGTAGATGGATTCCTCTTCCCAGACATCGCCATTGCTTGCACTTAGTAGTCTCAAAGGTGGCATTCCAGTCGCCTGCCCAGGCTTTCATCCTGTCAAGATCCCTATTCAGGCCTGCTGCCACTGTATTACTCTCTCCTGCTCTAATTGGTGCAAATAGTGTGGAGTCGTCAGCGTACAGATATAGCTCGTTACTGCATGCATCGTCAATGAAGATGGAAAACAGAAGTGGTCCAAGTATTGAACCCTGTGGTACAGATGCATTGATGGTTGAAGAATCAGAAGCCTGACCAGAGATAACAACTTTGATGGTCCGTTCATGAAGGTAGCTCTGCAGCCATCTAAGCAGCTTTCCAGATATTCCTTTGGATCTCAGTTTAACACAGAGTCCATTATGCCAGACGTTGTCAAATGCTCCTTTGATATCCAGGGCTATGACACACACTTCTCCACCTTTGTCTAAGGAAGTGTTACACGTTTGAGATAAGGTGGTGAGGAGATCGGCTGTACTGTGATCAGGTCTAAATCCATACTGCCTACTTGAAATTAAGTTGTTACGGAGTAGGTAGTTCTGAACTTTTTGTGGACTGCTGCTTCCATTACCTTACTGATGACACTGAATAAGGATATGGGGCAGTAATTTGTAGGATCAGCTCTAGAATCCCGCTTGTGTACTGGTGTTACTGATGCTATTTCCATTGTTCTGGGAATACACCAATTCAAAAGCATAGCTGGAAGAGGCAGCAGAGAGGACTTGCAAGTTCTGCACTGCATTCGTTTAAGACTCTAGCTGAAATCTGGTCAGGGCCCGATGCTTTATCAGGCAGAAGCTGTTGCATAATTTTCCTGATGTCTTTAGGTTTGAAGATGATTTTGTTCAGCAAGGTGGTAGTAAGCTGCTTGACATCATTAGCATTTGTGAGCCGACATTTATCTGCAAAAGCCAGACAGAAAACATTGGCTTTTTCCTTTGTTGATGTATGTACAGACCCTATTGTGCTCAATGACAGGGATGTCAGGTGGCCTGTTCTTCCAGAGAGGGAGTTAACAGCATTCCACCACTCCTTGCTGCTAAGTTTGATGTTATGATTTCTTCTGGCCCGTCTCTCTGCCCAATTGTATGACTACCTAGCCTGTGCAAACTTCTCCTTATTAGCAGGGGTGTTGCACTTCTTCAGATGGCAGTAGAGATGACGTTTCTTCTTTGCTGCTTGTCTGCACTTGACATCAAACCATACTTCATTACCAGTCTTCTTAGTAACAATTTTGTTGGGAATATGAATGTCCATGGCCTCACATATGACTTCTGTAAGCTTGGTGCAAGCCTTCTCAGGGTCCTTGTCTTTGACAATGCGAGATCAGTCAGTTGATGAAAGATGACCACTCATATCCCAAAAGTTGGCTTTGTTGTAACAACAAACTTTCCTCTTGTATGGCTGGTCACGGTAAACTGGAACACCCAACTTCACCAGCACGTGGTTATAGTCTGAAGAACCCACTGGAGCCATAGTTGTTGCCTTAGCGGGTAGGTCCGTCATAACAAGATCAAGGGTATACTCGCCCCTTGTTGGGTCTGACACAATCTGCTGCAGACCAAGACCATCAGCTGGTTGTAGTGTGCGCTGGACAGCATTGTCAGTTGTTCGGCTGCCCAGCCAGTCTTGGTGATGGACGTTGTAGTCCCCTATAAGCGTCACAGACTGTGCACTGAACTCCATCAACTTGGGGAAGGTGTTACTGTCGAGGTATTCGAGGACGTCATTGTTGGCACTAGGAGGTCTACCGATAGCACCAATTAGTAGTTTCTATACTTGAAGAGCCACGGTGAACCACATGAGTTCCAGGTCTTTCGGATCTCTCCTAGGGTTATGGTGGATTGCAATACCCTCCAAACAGTTAACAGCAGTGCCACCTACTGATGTTCCCTCCCGATCTCTGCAGCAACACATTGAGTAGCCAGGGATGGTAATGCAGTCCGCTCCACCTGGGACTCATGAGTCGAGAAATGTTTCAACAACAATAATGATGGAAGGTTTCTCTTCAGTGTACAGGTTGGCAAGATCACCTATATTTGATTGGAGTCCACCTCCATGATTCGCAGTTCCTTATCATGTAGTCGATGGGTAGGCGTGGGTCGTTTCCATTTAGATCTGTCCGTTCGAGGCTTAGATTTATAACTCATAACAAGTACATAGAACAGGCACGAGGGTCACTAGCCCCTGTACCCCAGAAACACACCTGAGCAGTGTGGCGGAGGTATGTGCTATGCATGACCTGATCTGAAAGCATCATGTTGACTCATAACAGATTGTGTTCACGGTGGAACAGCTTAGTCAAGGATGGGATGATCAGCACAGATGGACAAATTATAACTCCACTACCCCTGGCAGAAGACAGGCTCTCTTGTGGATTTATGCAGAGTTCTGAAGCATTAAAGGTTCAGGCCAGTTCCGCTAGATGACGACCATGTCTTGGCAGCAGAATTTGGACATTTAAAGAGAACATGCTCTACTTTAGTTCATTGTGTGCTTGCGTGTTGGATTTCTGTTCTGACTGGATCTCATCGAGCGTCCATAAGGCCATAAGACATAGGAGCAGAATTTGGCCACTTGGCCCATCAAGTCTGCTCCGCCATTTAATCATGGCTGATCCTTTTTTCCCCTTCCTCACCCCCACTTCCCGATCTTCTCCCCATAATCTTTGATTCCATGGCCAATCAAGAACCTATCAATCTCCTCCTTAAGTACACCCAATGACCTGGCCTCCACAGTTGCTTGTGGTAACAAATTCCACAAATTCACCATTCTTTGGCTAAAGAAATTTCTTTGCATCTGTGTTTTATGTGCCCTCTTGTCCTAGGCTCCTCCACCACGGGAAACATCCTTTCCACATCTACTCCATCTAGGCCTTTCAACATTCAAAAGGCTCCATTGAGATGCCACCCCCCATCCTTCTAAGTTCCAGCGAGTGCAAACCCAGGGCCATCAAACATTTCTCGTATGATAACCCTTTCATTCCCAGAATCATCCTTGTGAACGTCCTCTGAACCCTCTCCAATGCCAGCACATCTTTTCTGAGACAGGGAGCCCAAAACTGTTCACAATACTCAAGGTGAGGCCTCACCAGTTTCTTATAAAGCCTCAGCATCTCATCCCTGCTCTTATATTGAAATGAATGCTAACATTGCATTTGCCTTCCTCACCACTAACTCACCCTGCAAGTTAACATTTAGGTATTCTACACATGGATTCCAAGTCCCTTTGTAGCTCAGATTTTTTGGATTTTCTTCCTGTTTGGAAAATAGTCTGCACATTTATTTCTTCTACCAAAGTGCATGACCATGCATTTCCCTACATTGTATTTCATTTGCCACATTCTTGCCCAGTCTCCTAATCTGTCTAAGTCCTTTTGTAGCCTTCCTCTTTCCTCAACACTACGTGCCCCTCCACCAATATTCATAACGTCTGCAAATTTGGCAACAAAGCCATCTGTTCTATCATATAAATCATTCATATACAGCATAAAAAGAAATGGTCCCAACAATTCCCCCTGCAGAACACCACTAGTCTCAGCAAAGCTCACAACACGCTGGAGGAACTCAGCAGGTCAGGCAGCATCCGTAGAAACGATCAGTCAACGTTTCAGGCCGGAACCCTTCGTCACTCCAGCGTGTGGTGAAAACTGCCCAGCGGATTATCGGCAGCCAATTGCCCACCATTGAGAACATCTACCATAAACACTGCCTGGGCAGGGTGAAAAGTATTATCAAGGATGCATCTCACCCTCACCATGGACTTTTTACTCTCCTCCCATCCGGTAGGCACTACAGGAGCCTCCGCTCCCGTACCAGCAGGCACAGGAAGAGCTTCTTCCCTGAGGCTGTGACCCTGCTGAACCTCACACCACAGCGCTAAGCAGTATTGCACCCATATTGTACTGTCTCAGTAATTTTATATTTGTGTGCTGCAACACTTACTTCTTATTCGCAGTTATTTTGTAAATAACACTATTCTTTGCATTTCTGGTCAGATGCTAACTGCTTCATTGGCTTCGTATCTGTACTCGGCACAATGACAATAAAGTTGAATCTAATCTAATCTAAGAGGGGGTGGGGTGTCATTACTCTAAAGGAAATAGATTCATTCATTACACTTCCTCACCCTTTAGATTAATGCAACATATAACTGTATATGTACAAAACATTCAATTTCCCTTTCATAAAGCCATATTACAAATAAACATACCTTCACAATAACAGTCCACAGTTCTGAAGATTCAATCTTTTGGGTGGCGCTCTGTTTCTTTCAGGAGGTGCCTCTGGACCAGTAGAGTGGCATCAGGCTTGGTTGGTTCTTGCCGAAGACAACATTCTCAGTTTCCGGTCTCAGGTTGCTTTCAGTGATATCATCACTAAGATACAAGTCCGGAGACTGTAACGTGTCCATCTTGTTGGATGTGGTCAACTCAGGTGTGTTCTTTGGTTGAGCATCCAGTATCTGGTCCACATGACGTCTCCATGTCTGATCTCCAACATCCACTGTGGACATCAGCGGTCCAGTTCTTGTAGCTATCCTACCGGGTGTCCACCTGTCTTCGCGGTAATCACACACTGGGATGTCCTGTCAATGTCGAAGCTCCTTGCCGATTCACTTGGCAACTAGCTGAACTATTTATTCTGCACTTCTCTCCGTAGATCTGGTTTCAGGAGGTCTGTGCAAGATCTCTGTTCATGAGCGACATACAGGTGTTTGATTTGTCATCGCATGAACAGAGTACCGTTACGCAAAAAAGAAGTTGTCCACCTTGTGCTGTGTAGGAATATCCTCCTTGTCCATAGCTTTAATGGACTTCTCAAAGATTTGGATAAACCTTTCAACTAACCCATTCACTGCTAGGTGGCAAGGAGCTGTCTTGAAATGTCTGACATTACTTTTCTTCATGAACAGTCAGAATTCTTCTGAAGTTGTCACTCGCAATTTGTTTAGGTAAGCCATTTCTGGCAAAGATAGTTCTCAGAGCAGAGACAGTCTTTGCTGACGTGGCTGACTTCATTGGTATGACCTTCAATCACTTTGAATGAGCATCCATAGCAATCAGAAACATGGAGTCCATAAATGGCCCAGCAAAGTCAATATGTACTCTCTGCCATGGTGAAGATGGCCACTCCCATGGGTGTAACGGAGCCTGTGGGGTTGCATTTTGAACTTTTTGGAATCACTAACAGCTTTAGGCAAATGTCTTTGATCTGTTTATCTATTCCCTTCTCAAACACCTGCTCACTAACATTAAGCAGTTGTGACACCCCCTGGTTTGTGCTAACATTTGGGCGGCTGTTGCCTGTTGATGCCACACTGTGAGCTTTTATTGAGTGCCAGTCTAGTTGGATTTTCTTCAACCATTCACATCAGAAAAGTACTGACCCTACACTTTTCAATATATAATGCTCTAACTGCTGTGCTTGGCCTCCATACATCACATTTGCCTTCAGTTTGCCTTTGGGAGACATTCACTGAGGCCTTCTCAAGTGATATCTTAGAGAACAGTCTGTTGTAGTCAGCCTCTGGAATGATAGACAACGCTGACCCTGTATCCAGCTCCATTTTCAGCTTTACACCAGACACATCTATTGTGATGCAGATAATTTTGTGATCTGCTTCAGTAATATATGCAGTTCTAGGCATGACAGTTCACCTTTGTCTGATTCTATGTTGACTGACTGTGTTTTACGTTTGGTAACTTTGTGCATTTGCTCAGCGTTGTGCTTGAGACTTTTCACTCAGTTGTGCTTTTTGTCTGCATTGCACAGTCTCTCTATGTGACCTTGCCTGTGGCATTTTCTGCAGACTTTTTCTTTGAACCAACATCATAGGACGATGTGCCACGTCAATAACAAGTTCAACTTTTTGCACTATTCTGGGATATTTTGTGCATTTCACATTCTAATCTCCTTTTCTGTAGTTCTCTAATGATATCGCAATGGACAGTGCCCGTACTAAGATTAGGCCATAGTAGACCAGTAGCCTCGTTTGAGTGCTTTGACTATGCATGACACATGCAAACCTATCCTTTAAAGCAACAGAAAGTCCATTTCTAAAGTCACAGTACTGTAAAGGTTTGCGCAGTTATGCAGTGTATTCAGAAATGCCTTCATCTTTTGGCTGGTTCCTTTTGTAAAATCTAAATCTCTCACCTATTGCCAGCGGTTTAGGGCTCAAGTGACTTTGTACAATTTTAACAATTTTGTCGAGCATTTTGCTTGCTGGCTTTTCAGGGGTTACTGGGTTGCGTAAGATACTGTACGTCCTTGCACCTGTTAAGCTAAGAAGTGCAGGGGCTTTCTTTTCCTCCTCCACGTTGTTCGCGTTACAATACAGTTCAACCCTCTTGAGGTATATAGGGAAAGGCTGAGGGAGAGAGATACATAAACAGCTTTGCATGTGCAGACAACAGATCAATAAGTAGTGCTAAGGGGGGGAGGTCATTACTCTAAAAGAAATAGATCCATACATATCTACTAACTGAATTTAGTTTACTTCATTGCATTTCCCACTTCTTTAGTGTGCCCTTGTGTGTGTTTGTTTTATTACAGGTCTGGAATGTGGTGGAGAAGAACGATATTGGTTGCTCTGCTGGAAGTGGTAAAGATTTCCTCGGCGTTTTCTCAGATGCAGGATTAGCCTTTGTAGCGAGCACTAACGTCAAGACTGAAGCAAGAACAGGTGCTGATTTCTGGAAGCACTCAGTTTTGAATTAATGTTTTATTAAGTGAATGTTGTGTTAATGCTGATTTTATATTTATGATAGACACTGCAAGAGATCATACAGGTAAAGGTATAAGGTAACAGCCTGTAATTGTTGCCCATGATGACTCCCAATTATCCACCTTTAGGTTCCATTTCTGATTCACCAACTGCCCCTTGGTAATTTAAGTGAAAACATTCCCAGTCACCATAGACATTTATTATAGCAGTCTTCCCTTGTGGCACTCTTTATATATCTGTAAATTGTCGAAAGTATTTGCCCAATTTTCGGCACTATATGAGCAGCAGATTGGATATGTCAACTCAGTTGTTTTGCAATTGTCATTGATCACTTTCATATGTTATTTTCCATCAATTGAATCCATCCATTTCCCAGACAACTGCTTGATAATGAGTGTCTGCAACCATGATGTCATTTTATTTTAGATGATACATCCATATGGATGGCCACCAATGTTGCCTTTTGTTAATGTTGTAATATCGCTCAATTTTGCCACTGCCTCAGCCCACCTGCTGCTGAAACTTTTAGTCTTTTAGTCCTGCCTTTGTTACATTAAGACTTCCCTGTCTGAACGGACTCCTGATTGGCCTCCCTTGTTTTCCTTCCCTTCAACCTGTGCTACTACAGTGCTCTGCTGTTCACGTCCTTCAAGCTAAGCCTTATGCTAACCTAAACTAGCTCTTGATTAAATAACACATATTAATTCAGGAGAGTCCGCACATGTTGGAAATCGCAGACAAAATGCTGGAGGAGCTCAGAGAGTCAGGCGACATCTATGGAGTCGATGTTTTAGCCTGAAATCCTTTATCAGAAGAGTGCAGAAAAAAGAATAGGAAGGTAGAGCTGAGGGATTGTCCAGAAGGAGTGCACGCTGATAGCCGATAGATGGAAACAAATGAGCCGGAAGGTTAGTGCACGGGGGAGCAATATGAAGTAAGAAGCTGGGAGGTGATAGATAGAAGAGCTAAGGGGCTGAAGGAGGAATCTGATTGGGGGACAGTGAACCATGGAAGAAATGAAAAGAGGAGGTACAGATGAAGTGGAGAATAGGTCAGAGGAACCAGAATGTAAAGTGGAAAAAGAGAGAAGGGGGATGGGAGAGAAATTGTGGGGTTAAAGAAATCGATGTTTATTCCATCAGACTGGAGGCTGGCTAGACAGAATATGATGTGTTGCTAATTTGAAAATTCTCGTCCTTGTTTTCTTATTCTTCTATGCCTCATCCTTTCTTTATTTCATAGCTTTCCCATATTTACTTTCCACTAAAACATTTTGGTTCAATTCTGGTCTCGAGAGCAGCCCTGCTTTGAACTGCTTCCCCATTGCTGCCTGCACTCTCTGCTGTCATGATGTTGCGTTCTACAGACTCCCCACTTAAGATGATTCTTCAAGCAAGTATTTAGTCATGTGTCTTAATTGCACCTTATGCTCTCTGTGTCCTTCTTCAATATTATTGCTGTTTTGGGCATTATAAATGCAGATTGTTGATACTATTATTGTCATTAAAAAAATGCTCACCAAACAGTCTTAAAATCAAATAAATGTAAAAACATTTTTCAAAAGCATATGATACATCATGCCCTCTTTGGCTACCAGTAAAGTTTTATCGACCCCATTCATAACTTCTATAACTATGTTGTCAACTTGCTTCATTTGTTGAGCAAAATATGAGATAAACAACTGATTTTATGTCAAAAAGTTGATTGTATCTTCAGTGTGAATCAGTATACAGTAAGTGGGTAGTAGCATACAGACATATGAGCTGGAAGTAGAATTAGGCTATCAACTATTCTCCATGTTCCACAATTCATTATATAATGGCTTACCTGACTTTCACTACAACTTTGTTTGGGTAACATTACAAAGAATCTATCTTCGTTAAAAATATATTTTTTCAAGAACTTTATTTTTACTATTCTTTGAAGAACCAATTTCAAAGATACATAACTGTCTGAGGGGGAGAAAGATATCTGTCGAACATGGGCGGGCCTTTGTATGAAGAGATGTGATCTTGTTCTAGCTTTTACCCAGAAGAAGAACATCTGCTCCACATACATTCATGATCTTTTGGGATTTTTTTTATCACTTAATGAAGTCCTTCCTATTCTTCAGAACTGCAGACTTTTCTCAAAAGACCTTTTCCACGTATTAGATTTAAACCTTCTTGAATTGGTTCCAACATATTCACATCCATCCTTAAATAAGACTGATAGTGTACACAATGTTCCAAATGTAGTATCAACACTATCCTATATAAGTGAAACAATAATTCTATTAACTACTTGCAATAAATTGCTGCTGCATGGTATTTATAATTACTTGCTACACTTCTGAACATAAGCATTTGAAAACCATGTCTAGGACACTCAAAACCCTTTGTATTTGAAATTGGAAATGGAATTGAAAGTGATTTGCTATTGACACCTGTACTGAGAAATAGTGAAAAACTCTTGTTTGCATGCTGTTGAAGTGTATCATTCCATACACTAGTATACTGAGACAGTAAAAAGGGAAACCATAATGCAGAATATAGTGCTATAGATACAAAGATAGTGCAATGCAGGTAAACAAAGAGATGGGCTATGTTGAGGTGGATTTAGTGTGTGAGCGGTCCATTCAAGATTTGGATAATGGAGAAAATATACTGAGAGGACTGCAATCTCTCACCAGTAAATCATTTGCTCTTCACTTGTCCTGCCAAACTGTACCACTTCAGCTCTGTCCTCACTTTTCAGCTACCTAGCTACACCTGAAAATATCTTTGATATCCTAATTGATCATAATAAGTCCTGTTCCAGATGAAGAGTCCTGATGAACTGTCATGGCCCAAAACATTGACTCTTTATTCCTTTCCATAAATTACACCTAACCTTCTGAGTTTCTCAGAAGTGTGCGTGTGTGTGTGTGTGTGTGTGACTCCGTATTTCCAGGATGTGCAGAATCTCTTGTGTTTATGATCATATTAAATTTACATGAGCTGTATAATTATCTCTTGAGTATCTATTTATAAATGTCATAGGCTTGTGAATTCCTTCCAGACATTGAAAGTATAGCTTATTTATCTAATTTGCTTTTGACAGATTTACAAATGTTAATTGAGCCCTTTGTTTATTTTGGCCTGTCTAACCATTAATGCAATGTATTATTCACTCACATTGAGCATTTGTTTCATAAATTCCTTTCCAAAGTATTCCTTGCAGTGAAATAAAATCATTAGATTAGTACATAATCCATACCTAGCTCAGTTAAGACATGAATTTACTAGTTCAATTAGGGTGGCAACTTGTTGCAAGCTGCTCTCTACAGATCCACATATTATTATAGTCATTCTATTCTTTTAAATCTAAATTCAATGACCTAAAAATAAGTAGTAGCATTCTTTTAAGTATAGTCTTTCAAATTATTTCCTGCTCATGCTGTGCTGCTTTCCCTGTAACTGTGACACTTTATTCTGCATTCTATCATGGTTTTGACCTTGTCCTAACACTAGGTACTGATGTGAAAAGATGCTGTATATAGATGGCATTTGAAACAAAGATTTTCACCATACCCTGGTATACATTACAATAATAACCCAGTTTACCGGTGTTCTATCGTGTCTCCAGGCAACTGTGCCCTTCTATTTCAGTCTGATTATTAACCCCCCCCCAAAAAAAAGTTCAATAAATTATTAATAATTTAAAACCAGTAGTTAATTCCCTCACCATTACAGGGACATATAAGTAATTGCCTCAAAGTGGGCTTGATATAGTAATTGGCTTCCTTTCTTTCTCGATCACTATTAATTTCACGAAGCTAGTAAAATGGGTGTTTGGAATGGTGGTTACTATAAATTTGGCACCCATAGCTAAATTAGGACATGAATCAATTGTATAAAGAACTAATTTAAATACATTCTGATATATATAAAGGTACTGGGGAAAAAAGAATCTAGTTCTACACCTATCTTTATTAATCCATAATAGTGGATCAAGAACCCAAGTGTGGATTGTCCTTCAACCCCAGATTTTGATTTTATTCCTCAGAAATTGTGCATTTGGCACTTGAGACCCTTTAAAGAAAACATTTATTTGATCATGACCAGTTTAGAGTATAAGACCATAAGACATAGGAATAGAATTAGGCCATTTGGCCCATCGTGTCTGCTCCACCATTCAATCATGGCTGATCCTTTTTTCCCTCCTCAGACCCACTCCTTGGCCTTCTCCCCCATAACCTTTGATGCCGTATCCAATCAAGAACCTATCAATCTCTGCTTTAAACATACACAACAATCTGAGCTCTACAACTAATTGTGGTAAGAAATTCCACAAATTCATCACTTTCTGGCTAAAGAAATTTCTCCACATCTTGGCTTTAACTAGACCCCCTCTATCCTGAGGTTGTGCCATCTTGTTCTAGATCCCTCACCATAGGAAACATCCTTTCCACATCTACTCAATCTAGGTCTTTCAACATTCGAAAGATTTCAATGAGATCCCCCCTCATCCATCCAAATTCCAGCGAGTACAGACCCAGAGCTATCAAATGTTCCTCATATGATAACCCTTTTGTTTCTGGAGTTGTCCTTGAGAACATCCTTTGAAACCTCCCCAATGCCAGCACATCTTTTCTTTGCTGAGGAGCCCAAAACTGTTCATAATACTCAAGGTGAGGCCTCATCTGTGCTTTAAAATGTCTCAGCATCATACCTCTGCTCTTGTATTCTCGACCTCTTGAAATGAATGCTAACATTGCCTTTGCCTTCCTCAACCCCAACTCAACCTACAAGTTAACCTTTAGGGTGCTCTGTACAAGGACTCCCAAGTCCCTTTTCTTCACAGATTTTTGGACTTTCTCCCTGTTTAGAAAATACTTTGCACATTTATTTCATAGGCATAAATATCCTGTGTATCTTTTCCAGTGTTGTATTTCACTTGCCACTCTGTTGACCATTCTCCTAATCTGTCTAAGTCCTTCTGCAGCCTACCTCTTTTCTCAACATTAGCTGCCCCTCCACCAATCTTCGTATTGTCTGAAAACTTGGCAACAAAGCCATCTATTCCATCAAGTAAATCATTGATATACAGCATAAAAAGAATGAGTCCCTGCACTGTCCCCTGCAGAACACCGTTAGTCACTGGCAGCCAACCAGAAATGAATTCTTTTATTTCCACTCACTGCCTCCTACCAGTCAGCCAGTGCTCTAAACATGTTAGTAATGCTCCTGTAATACTGTGGGCTCTTAACCTGATTAGCAGCCTCATATGTAGCACCTTGTTTAAGGTCTTCTGGAAATCCAAATATACAACATCCACTGCATTTTCTTTATCTATCCTACTTGTAATTTCCTCAAAGAATTCTAACAGGTTCATCAGGCAAGATATTCCCTTAAGGAAACCATGCTGACTTTGTCCTATCTTGTCCAGTGTCACCAAGTACTCCACCACCTCATCCTTAACAGCTGATTCCAACATCTTCCCAACCACTGTAGTCAGGCTAACTAGTCTATAATTTCCTTTCTGCTGCCTTCCTCCTTTCCTAAAGTGTGGAGTGACATTTTCAATTTTCCAGTCCTCTGGCACCATGCCAGAGTCCAATGATTTTTGAAAGATCACTACTAATGCCTCCACAATCTCTACCGCTACCTCCTTCAGAACCCTAGGTTGCAGTTCATCTGACCCTTGTGACATGAACCGTTAGGTCTTTCAGATTTTTGAGCACCTTTTCCCTGGTAATAGTAACTGCACTCACTTCTCTTCCCTCACACCCTCCAACATCTGGCACACTGCTCGCGTCTTCCACAGTGAAGACTGATGCAAAATACTCATTTAATTCAGCTGCCATCTCTTTGGCCCCTGTTATTATTTCTCTGGCCTCATTTTCTAGTGGTCCATTATCGATTTTCATCTCTCTTTTATTTTTTGCATACTTGAAAAAGCTTTTACTATCCACTTTGATATTGTTTGCAAGTTTAATTTCATATTTTGTCTTTTCCCTTCTAGAAATTCTTTTAGTTGTTCTCTGTAGATTTGTAAAAGCTTCCCAATCCTCTGTCTTCCCAGTATTTTTTGCTTTGCCTTCTCTTTTGCTTTTACATTAGCTTTTCCTTCCCTTGTCAGCCATGGTTGTACCATTTTGCTGTTTGAGTATTTCTTTGTTTTTTGAATACTTCTATCCTGCTTTTTCCTAATTTTTCCTGGAAACTCGTGCCATTGCTGCTCTGCTCTCTTCCCTGCCAGCATTTCCTTCCAATTTGCTTTGGGCAACTCCTCTGTTATACTGTAATTTCCTTTACTCCACTGAAATACTGCTAGGTCAGACTTTACTTTCTCCCTATCAAATTTCAAATTGAATTCAATCATATTGTGATCACTGTCTCCTACAGGTTCTTTTACCTTCAGTTCCCTAATTCATTTAGTCTACCTTTCCAGATAAGTTGGTTGAACAGTTCTCCCAATATCCTTTCTGCAAAATTCACTATTAACATATTTTGCTGCATCTAACTTGTGTCTTAATGGCACATAGTCTAGCCAAAATTCATTGCAGAAACTTGATGACAAAAATCTACGTTACAGTCCAATGGAGTGATGTGGAAGACAGCATATTCTGAAAAAGATATTAAACAGTAAACAGCTCTTGCATCTAGATATAAGATCCCATTGCATTATTTTGAAGTGGAACTTCTTTTCCTGGATAATATCATTCAAAAATAAAATAGCTCTGCTGATTAACAATTGTATCTTATGGTGACTTGCTGTGTTGAAGTTCAAGTATATTGCCAGAGGCATAAATATCCTGTGTATAAATACCATGTAGCAACAACATATTACATTACAAATATGACAAACATAAATTACAGAAATGAAAATTAGCGTAAATTTAGCACAAACTTAAGTTAATATAAATTATACATTCCTTACATAACAAAATAAATAAAATACACATAATAACATTAGTGGAAGTCTGAGGTAGAGCTAAAGATTTTCAGGTCAGTTCAGGAACCTGATCGTATTAGGTTGATGCTATTGTTGAACCTTGGCTGTGTGGGTCCTTTGGCTCTTGTACCTCCTGCCTGATGTCAGCAATGAAAAGAGGGAATCACCTGAATGGTGGAGGCCCTCATAGATAGATGTTGCCTTCCTGAGATATCCTGTACAGCAGGCGGTGAAAAAGGTGAATGGTATGCTGGCATTTATAGCGAGAGGATTCGAGTACAGGAGCAGGGAGATACTACTGCAGTTGTACAAGGCCTTGGTGAGACCACACCTGGAGTATTGTGTGCAGTTTTGGTCCCCTAATCTGAGGAAAGACATCCTTGCCATAGAGGGAGTACAAAGAAGGTTCACCAGATTGATTCCTGGGATGGCAGGACTTTCATATGAAGAAAGACTGGATGAACTGGGCTTGTACTCGTTGGAATTTAGAAGATTGAAGGGGGATCTGATTGAAATGTATAAAATCCTAAAGGGATTGGACAGGCTAGATGCAGGAAGATTGTTCCCGATGTTGGGGAAGTCCAGAACGAGGGGTCACAGTTTGAGGATAAAGGGGAAGCCTTTTAGGACCGAGATGAGGAAAAACTTCTTCACGCAGAGAGTGGTGAATCTGTGGAATTCTCTGCCACAGGAAGCAGTTGAGGCCAGTACATTGGCTATATTTAAGAGGGAGTTAGATATGGCCCTTGTGGCTACGGGGATCAGGGGGTATGGAGGGAAGGCTGGGGGCAGGGTTCTGAGTTGGATGATCAGCCATGATCATAATAAATGGCGGTGCAGGCTCGAAGGGCCGAATGGCCTACTCCTGCACCTATTTTCTATGTTTCTATGTTTCTATACCCTCATTGTTGGGGAAGAACTGTGCCCATGATGGAAATGGCTGCATGCACCACTCTCTCAAAATTTGTGTTCTTGTGCACTTGAGTTTCCCTACCAGGATATATGAGGCATCCAATCATAATGTTTTCTACTCTACATTCTGCAGAACCTTTTCACAGTCTTCAATTAAAGGTCAAAACTCTGGCATGCCATCTTCATGGTTGCATCTCCGTGCAGGGGCCAGGATAAATTCTCCAAGATGTAGGCTCCCAGAAATTTGGAGCTGTTCATTTTTTTTTGCACCATGGACCCTAAAATAAGGACTGGTGTGAGTCTCCTTCCCAAAGTCTTACAATCAGTTCCTTGTTTTTGCTTATGTTAAGTGCAAAGTTGTTGTCAAGGCACCACTCAACCAACTGATCTATCTCACTCCTGCATGCAAAATGCTCAATTCTCTGCTTCAGGAGTATCTCATTGGTTATAAAATGCTTTGGAATGTAAACTGTACAATAGAAATGGTGTCTACCTCTTGCCACTACATCACTTGTAATATAAATTTTCAATTATACTTGCATGGTTCCATTTTGCATCTGACTGTTTCAGTCTTTAATTTGTGAATTTTAAGTTGGTTTCACATTCACAAATTTCCTGAGTTTTGACTGAAGACACATATTAGCAATGATAGTATGTTGTTTACTTTTTGTTGAATTGTTTTACCTTTCAAAGTGTTATATTTCCATATGTGCAAATGAGTATATTTAGTGTGTGCATTTGTGTTTGTAAAATTGAATTTTATTTAATAATAATGGATTGACAGGGATGCAAATTAACATTCACATAATGCAAATGTTTCAAACATTTATTGCAGAGCTGAAATGTCCACAGCCAAACACACGTAGACGTCGTTCAACAACTTTGGGGATGGTCAAGCAGGAGAAATGTATGTATTTTCAATTTAACAAATGGTTCATTGACATAAATCATATTTGTAGAGATTGTTTTCATGGCAACTTTTATCAAATGATGGTCATTCAATTAAAATGTAATGCAACAGAAGTGAGTTTAAAAGTAATAATTAACATTTAAAGGAGAAAAATATGATTAATTTCGATATTAATGGTGTATTGTGAGATGTATCATCCTGAGCCTGTTTTAACATCCAATCTTATCATCCCTTCATTCAGTCAAGGCTGGCCCTGCTGTTCATTGGCTGTTTTAGGATAAGTACTTACATAGTATGACTGAAATATACCATTAAAAGGAAGGTATAACATACTTGAAAAATATGCTGGGATGTTTTAACAACTGGGTCTGCTGTGTGATACTTCAAATAAATGAAGGACTAAGTATTGCTATAGAGGTCCAGTTTAACTTGATAAGTTCAGGCATAGGCTGATAAGCGACAAGTAAAATTACATCACCAAAGTGGCAAACAATAACTGTCTCCAAAAAAAAAGGAGAGAGTCTAACCCACATATTATATCTAATGAAAAACTGTGAGATTTTTGAAGTTGCATAGAGGGAGGATGGGCAGAGCAGTGGGAGTGTCTGATTAGGCACAGGCTAAATTGCCACTGTGTCAAATTTCCTAAAAGAATGGCAGTTGGAGACAAGATAAAAAATAACAAAATTGAGAGAGTAGTAAGCTCATAAGCCTGTGGTGAGGAAGGCAAATGCAATGTTACCATTCGTTTCAAGAGAACTAGAATATAAAAAGCAAAGTTGTAATGCTAAGGCTTTATGAAGCACTGCTGAGGTCTCACTTGGAGAATTGTGAGCAGTTTTGGGCCCCTTATCTTAGAAAGGATAAGACCATGAGATATAAGAGCAGAATGAGGCCATTTGGCGTGTCGAGTCTGCTCCGCCACTTCATCATGGCTGATCCATTTTTGCACTCGGCCTCAATATCCTGCCTTCCCCCCCACCCCACCCCCATATCCCTTCATGTCCTGAAGAGATGTGCTGAAACTGGAGAGGGTTCAAAGGAGGTTCACAAAAATGATTCCAGGAATGAATGGCCTGTCATATGAAGAGAGTTTTATTGATCTGGGCCTGCACTCACTGGAATTCAGAAGAATAAGAGGTGCCCTCATTGAAAGCTATCAAATGGTGAAAGGCTTTAATGGAGTGAGCGTGGAGAGGATGTTTCCTATGGTGGGAGAGTCTCAGACCAGAGAACACAGCCTCAGAATAGAGGGGTGTCCTTTTAGAAAAGAGATGAGGAATTTCTATAGCCAGAGAGTGGTGAATCTGTGGAATTCTTTGCCACAGGCAGCTGCAGAGGCCAAGTCTTTATGTATATTTAAGGCAGAGTTTGATAGATTCTTGATTGGTCAGGATTTGAAGGGATATGTGGAGAAGGCAGAAGGTTGTGGCTGAGAGGAAAACTGGATCAGCCATGATGAAATAGTGGAGCAGACCCGATGGGCCAAATGCCTTAATTCTGCTCCTATATTTTATGTTCTTATGGTCATTCACAAAGAAAAGATATAGGGCGAGACTGAAAGTTGGTGGGTGGGTGAGAGAGAGAGAGAGAGAGAGAGAGAGAAGGGAGAAAAAAGTAGTTGGTGAGTGCATGTTCAGGATTGTCCCCATGGATGGAACAGAGGTGTCCTGCAAAGAGATTACTCAAGGTTTGATCCAGTATGAATAAATACCCTGGTTAGGTCAAAAGTTGGGTATCCTGTCACAAGTACCAAGTGCCTGGCTCCTGAAATTTTTTGTTAATTCACAAGGCACATCAGGAGGATAATAGGAAAACTCCAGTTTCTTGGATAAGTGGAGTTCCAACAACCCACCGGAATGTCGACACCATCTAGAACTAAACAGCCTGTTTTATTGGCACCTTATTAACAGTTCTGAATATTTGGTTCCTCCAGCATTGGCATACCATCTAAAATACAGTTCTCCAATAGCATCTCCTAAACCCAGAACTCTACTACCAAGGAGTACAAAGACATCAAAGGCTTGGAAACACTGCTAAACTCCTCTCTAAATCATAAACCATCCTGATTTGGAAGTTGCTGAAGGATTTTCTTCACCACTGGCTCTAAACACTGGAATTCAGTGCAAACCCAGAATCCTTGGAGCCTAACCATGCAGAGAGAGTTCTTTCAGCAGAAGTTCTGCAGAGTTTGAAAAGCACATTTTGCCACCATTTTGTCAAGGATGGTGAAGATGGACTCCAAGCCCATGGGTATATCTAAAGCAGAAGTATTGATATACTCATTGATCGGGGCTCAAAGGATATGGCAAGAAGGCAGGTTTATGGGGTTGTGTGGTATCCAGGATCAGTCATGATGGAATGTGGAGCAGACTAGATGGGCTGAATGGCCTAATTCTGCTCCTATGCCTTCTACCTTTATGGTCTAACACTTAGTGAATCTGGCTCTGTGCTTAGAAGTGAAGTGGGGAGAAGAGGCATGCAGCAGTGTTTGGGAATTTGTTCAGAAGAGGAACCCAAAGGAGGTTCTGTGGATGAAAACGAGATTTCTGGGTGGTTTGTTACCTCCTGGGTGCCAGGGCCAGTGACATCGCAGATCGAGTACACAACATTCTTAAGTGGGAGGGCAAGCAGTCAGAGGTTGTGGTCCACATCAGTACCAATGACATGGGTAGGATGGGTGATGAGGTCTTACACAGTGATTTCAGAGAGTTAGGTGCTCAGTTAAAGAATAGGACCTCTAGGGTTTTGATCTGAAAGTAGATAGTAGAGTGGTTGTGGGAAAAGATGTTGTCAAGGCTAAATACAAAGTCAGGAATCAAAGGGTCAAGCATAGTGAAACTAATGTTTGGAGCTGCATATATTTCAAGGTAAGGAGTATTGTAGGAAAGGTAGATGAGCTTGGGCAGATGGATCAGCATGTGGAATTATGATATTGTAGCCATTAGAGAGACGTGGTTGCGGTGGGGGGGTGGTGGGGGGCAGGACTGGCAACTCAAAGTTCCAAGGTTCTGTTGTTTTAGATGTGATAGAGCAGGATGGAATAAAGGGGGAAGGGTGGTATTACAAGTCAGGGAAAATGTCATGGCAGTGCTCTGTTAGGGCAGACTTGAGAGCTTATCTAGTGTGGCTTTATAGGTAGATCTGATGAATAAGAAAGGCAAGCCCACATTAATCGTATTATTTTATAGACCACCCAACAGTCCATGGGATTTAGAGGAGCAAATTCGTGGAGAGATTGCAGACTGTTGAAAGAAACATAAGGTTGTGATAATTGGTGATTGTAAATTTCCACATACTTTCTGGGACTCCCATACCATAAAGTGGCAGAATGGGATAGAGTTTGTCAATTGGGTTCAGGAAAGTTTCCTTGATCAGCACATTGAAGTCCCAACTGGACAGAGTGGGATACTAGATTTCCTTTAATTGGAGAGGGCCCAGAGGAGGTTCACAAGGATGATTCCAGGAATATAAGGGTGATAGGGTTGTCATACGAGGAACATTTGATGGCACTGGGTCTGTACTCACTGGAACTCAGAGGGATGAGGGGGAATCTCATTGAAACCTTTTGAATGTTGAAAGGCCTAGACAGAGTAGATGTGGAAAGGATGTTTCCCATGCTGGGAGAGTCAAGGAGAAGAGGGCATGGCCAAAGGGTGGTGAATTTGTGGAATTTGTTGCCACATGCAGCAGTGGAAGCCAGGTTGTTAGGTGTATTTAAGGCAGAGATTGATAGGTTCTTGATTGGACATGTCATCAAAGGTTGCGGGGAGAAGGCCAGGAACTGGGGTTGAGGAGGAGAAAAAACGACTGAATGGCAGAGCAGACTAGATTACCTAATTCTGCTCCTATGTCTTATGGTCTTATGGTCTTTTAGGGACTGAGAAAGGGCAGGTGACAGAAGTTTGTATCAAGGGACACTTTGCATTTAATGATCATACTGCCATTAGCTGCAAGGTAATTATGGAAAAGGATAGGTTTGGTCCCTGGGATGAAATTCTAAATTGGAGAAATGCCAATTTTGACAGGATCAGAAATGATCTGTGATTGTGGATTAGTAAAGAATTACTTGATAAGTGGATACTTCAAAAGTGAAATTTTGAAGGTACAGAGTTTGTATGTTCTGTCACAATAAAAGGTAAATATAACAGGTTTAGGGAACCTTGGTTTTCAAGAGATATTAAGGTCCTGGTTAAGAAAAAAAGGAGGTGCATAGCAGATACAGGCAAGTAAGAACAAATGAAATATTTAAGGAGTACAAAAATGTAAAAGGACACTTAAGAAGGAAATCAAGAGGGCTTAAAGAAGATATGAGGTTGCTCTAGCAGACAAGGAGAATCCTTATGGCTTCTATTGATAGATTAAGAGCAGAAAGATAGCAAGGGACAAAATTGGTCCTCTGGAAGATAAGTCTGGTAATCTATGCATGGAGATGAAAGAGATGGGGGAGGTTATAAATGGACTTTTTATATTTGTATTTACTCGGTAGAGAGTCAGAGTCTATAGATGTAGAGCAATGCAGCAGAGAGGCCATGGACCTTATACAGGTTACAGAGAGGAAGCATTTGCTGCCTTGAGGCAAATTAGGGAGGATAAATCTCCAGGGCCTGTCAAGGAGTCCCCATGGACCCACTGGGAGACCAGTGCAGAATTTGCAGGGACCCCAGCAGTGATATTTAACACATCCTTAGCCACAGGTGAGCTGATAGGGGATTGGAGGAGAGTGATTGTTGTTATGCTGTTTGTGTAAGGATTTAAGAATAAGTCATGAAAGTATAGGCCAGTGAGTCTGACATCAATATTGGAAAGTTATTGAAAGGTACTCTAAGGGACTGGATATATAAGTATATGGGAGCAGGTCTGCTCCTGCTCCTATTTCTTATGTTCTTATGTAACTCTATTGGATAGTGATAATGTAAGTTGCCACAGGCCTCTTACCTTTGCCTGGTGGTGGGACAACATTCCTGGCAGAGTGCTCAGAGGATGTGCAGATCAGCTAGCTGAGATCCTCAATGACATTTTCAACATCTCCCTGAGCAGCGCTGTCGTTCCTATTTGCTTAAAGGCCGCCACCATCGTCCCCGTGTCGAAGAAGTCTTCAGGGTTTTGCCTCAATGACTACCGTCCCGCTGCACTCACATCCATCATCATGAAATGTTTCGAGAGGCTCATCATTGAGGCACATCAAGACCCTGCTGCCCCCCTCACTGGACCCCCTGCAGTTCGCGTACCGTCCCAACCGCTCAACAGACAACGCCATTGCCCCCACCCTCCACCTGGCCCTAACCCACCTGGACAAAAAAGACACGTACGTTCGAATGCTGTTCATAGACTTCAGTTCAGCATTCAACACAATCATTCCTCAGCACCTGATTGGAAAGCTGAGCCTACTGGGCCTGAACACCTCGCTCTGCAACTGGATCCTAGACTTCCTGATTGGGAGACCTCAGTCAGTCCGGATCGGAAGCAGCATCTCCAACACCATCACACTGAGCATGGGGGCCCCCCAGGGCTGTGTGCTCAGTCCACTGCTGTTCACTCTGCTGACCCACAACTGTGCTGCAACACACAGCTCGAACCAGAAGTTCGCCGATGACACGACCGTGGTGGGTCTCATCAGCAAGAATGATGAGTCAGCATACAGAGAGGAGGTGCAGCAGCTAACAGACTGGTGCAGAGCCAACAACCTGTCTCTGAATGTGAACAAAACAAAAGAGATGGTTGTTGACTTCAGGAGGACACGGAGCGACCACTCTCCGCTGAATATCGATGACTCTTCCGTAGAGATCGTTAAGAGCACCAAATTTCTTGGTGTCCACCTGGTGGAGAATCTCATCTGGTCCCTCAACACCAGCTCCATAGCAAAGAAAGCCCAGCAGTGTCTCTACTTTCTGCTGAGAAAGGTCCATCTCCCACCCCAAACTTAACAAAATTCTACAGAGGTTGTATTGAGAGCATCCTGAGCAGCTGCATCACTGCCTGGTTCAGAAATTGACCATCTCAGATCGCAAGACCCTGCAACAGATAGTGAGGTCAGCTGAGGAGACCATCGAGGTCTACAGACATTTACACCACACGCTGCATCCGCAAAGCAAACAGCATTGTGAAGAACCCCACGCACCCCTCATACAAACTCTTCTCCCTCCTGCCATCTGGAAAAAGGCAGTGAAGCTACACCAACCTACTGTATCCTCTACTGTGCCTACTGTCTTGTTTATTATTTATTATATTTATTGTGGTGCCTGCACTGTTTTGTGCACTTTATGCAGTCCTGCATAGGTCTGTTGTCTAGTGTAGTTTTTGTATTTTTTCTTACGTAGTTCAGTGTAGTTTTTGTATTGTTTCATGTAGCACCATGGTCCTGAAAAACGTTGTCTCATTCTTACTATGTTCTGTACCAGCAGTTATGGTTGAAATGACAATGAAAAGTGACTTGACTTGACTTGACTTGATGGAAGCTATGTAACCTCAGTTGTAATGAGCACTGAGCTTAAAGCCTCAGGCTTACGTGATGCTGGAAACATGGCACTCACACTCGGCAGAGGGCTGGTCTCTCCTTTAGCTTTCAAGCAGTGGAATGACCTTCCTGACGAAGGGTCTCGGCCTGAAACATCGACTGTACCTCTTCCTAGAGATGCTGCCTGGCCTGCTGCGTTCACCAGCAACTTTGATGTGTGTTGCTTGAATTTCCAGCATCTGCAGAATTCCTGTTGTTAGTGGAATGACAAGCTGGATTGTTTACATCCGGAAGCCACTTCTGGTAGACTGTACAATCAGTTGCTGGATATTGTCACACAGGATTTTGGACTATATATATATATATATATATATATATATGTTTTTTTGAGTGAATATGCTTCTTTGCTTGCTATTTTGAATGTTGCTTGCTACTCTGAATATTTTTCACCTTGGCCCAGTGAAGCACTGATTCATTCAGCTGGGGTTGAATATTAGTTAAACTTGATTTGATTTTGATTTAATTTTTGATTTCTCCACTACACCCCCAACTTTGGTGTATTCCACAAACTTGCTGATCCAGTTAACTATATTATCATCTAGATCATTGATGTAGATGACAAACAACAACGGACACAGCACTAGTCTTTGTGGTCCTCTACTAGTCACAGGTCTCCAAATATAGAGTCAACTATCTACTACCACTCCTTGGCTTCTCCCACAAAGCCTCTGTCTCATCTAATTTATACCTCATCTTGAATGCAGAACAACTAAACCTTCCTGACCAAACCCCCATGTGGGAATTTGTCAAATGCCTTGCTAAAGCGTATGTAAACAATGTCCACTGCCGTGCCTTCAATCACTTTTCTGACAACTTCCTCAAAAAACTCTGTAAGTTTGGTTAGACATGACCTACCATGCACGAAGCCATGCTGACTACCCTTAATCAGTCTATGTCTATCCAAATACTTAAATATCCGGTCCCTTAGAATACCTTCCAATAACTTTCCCACAACTGATGTCAGCCTCGCTGGCCTATAAATTCATGGCTTATGTTTAGAGTCCTTCTTAAATGGCGGAACAACATCGGCTATTCTTCAATCCTCTGATACCTCTCCTGTCACTAAGGATGATTTAAATATCTGTGCTAGTAACGTTGAGGCTTTATAAAGCACTAATGAGGCCTTACTTGGAGCAGTGGTGGCATTGGGGGCGGGGTTTAGAGGAGGTTCATAAGAAAGATTCCAGGAATGAAAGCATTAACATATGAGGACCGTTTGATGGCTCTAAGCCTTACTCGCTGGAGTTTAGAATAGATAGTGAGGGGTGAATGGTGAAAGACTTAGAGTGGATGTGGAAAGAACGTTTCCTATAGTCAGGGAGTCTAGAAGCAAAGGGTACAGTCCTAGCATCGAGGGACATCCATATAGAACAGAGGTGAGGTGGAATCTCTTTAGCGAGAGAGTAGTGAGTCTGTGGAATTCATTACCACAGATGGTTGTGGGGGGTCAAGTCATTAAGTATATTTACACTGGAGATTTATATGTACTGGTTTAGGCAGGGTGTCAAAGGTTATGGGAAGAAGGCAGGAGAATGGGGTTGAGAGGAATAATAAATCAGCAATGTTGGGCTGAATGACCTAATTTTTCTCCTCTGTGTTATGGTCTTAGATTCTTTACTCTCTTTCACAAAATTTATAAGGTCTTTTTATATTTTGTTTTTTATTGCAGTGAAGAAATTCAAGGGCGGATTTTTGTATGACTGTTGCAATGCTGGTATGAAGGAAAACTTCATGGGTTTTAGCTGCATTAGAAGAAAGAGACAAATACAAGCTGGGAAACTCTGTGCAGATGCCTTTGCAGAATGTTGCGAACACATTCACCGATACAGACAGCAGCTTGAAATGAGCAGTATGACGTTAGGTCGAAGTAAGCACCAATTTTTTTTCTCTCTTGACCATTCCAGTTGAAATAGTAGCACAATGTGAAATAGTTTATAATATTTTAAAACTGAAAGGTTTTATAAACTTTATAAATGCAGGAAAATGTGAAATGTTTTGTGGGAGGACATTGTGATGACAATAATAGTGGCTTTCTCTTAGAATAATCAAAAGCAAATCAGAAATGTAATGTGACTGATTAATAATGGAAAATAATTGAACATTGGTTCAATAGATTTCAAAGTTCAAAGTAAATTTATTATCAAAGTATATGTCACCATATACAACCCTAAGCAATGGGACGAAAACCTTATGTGAGGTTAACTGAAATGAGCAGTTGTGGTTGAAATCAAAATTAGCAATTATTAAAGGAAAGAGCACACTCACAGAGCCAAAGGGCCCAGTGCTGCTTCTAATTATTTTGTCCTAGATAAATTGTGGCTGTGTGATGGATCAAATGATGTCACTCAGATATTCAGTATCATATGAGGGCATCCATTTTGTGTTTTACCAGTGTGGAGTAAGGAAAGGAAATGGGATAAATCTGGGATGGACTAAGCCTTAGTATCACAAAGGACACAGGCTTGGAAGTTGAGGGAGTTTGTTTAGAAGCTGAGCCTGAGTATAAAGGATTGTTTGAAAGCTATAGGCCAGAAAGAGCTGATCAGGATCAATGAAGTGGAAAGAGCAGGAGTCAATTGTCAGGAGGATCAGCTGTGCAGAAATATGTGCTTAGATATATAGGGTTAGTGGTTCAGGTTTTTATTGGTGTAAGGAATGGGGGGGTGGGTTTTCTCAGGTGGGAGGATGCTGTAGAGAAGTAGTTAATAGTTTTAGTGGACATTGGGATGGGGATTAGCTGAGGGGGATGTCAAAGTACAAATTGAGTTCATTGTCATTTACATAAGTAAATGAATGATAAATTTGCTGCAGCATCGCGGGGACACAGCATCAGATACACAAGATAAACACAAATAAACAAGATAATTTATGCAATATTATGCAAGAAATAACACAATTAGACCAAAAAAATACAAACTCTATTGTAGTGCTGAGTGGCCAAAATTGTTATTTTGTAGCTACACTGAGATAGTGAGCAGAGGCAAGGATGTTGGGTAAGGGTTTGAAGGGATGGTCTGCTTGCATGGAGGGTTTATGAATTTACACGGGGCTTGAAAATTAGTGGAGGGTGAGCTTTATTGGATCAATTGTAAGAATGTAGCTAATGCATATGCACCTGATTGATCATGCAGTGATTCAATTGGGCCTGCTACGCATGGAAGACTCTCCTTATGCATGGGCTTTTGGGTGTACATTGTATCTTCGAAGTGGCCCCAATTCATTGATGATATTTATTTTATTTAGAGGTGCAGCACAGAACAGGCCCTTCCGGCCCAGCAAACTGCACCAGTCAGCAACCCACCTATTTAATGAGTGAGTGAGGCCTCCATCAGTCTGTATTGACTATGGATGTTGCATTCTAGTTGTCTAGATACGCAAGCCTGTGCAGTACGATATGGAGGGGTAATCTGTTGGCCATGTAGCAAGCTCCCCCTCTTCACGCATCTGATGAACCCAAAGGAATGACAGAGACTGATAAAGTTCCGTACCCAAGGTGTTGCAGAAGTTGCCAGTCAGCATTGAACTCAACATAAGACTGTCTCAAGGACCCTTTCTCCCTTGGGGTGTAAACTCCAGAAGCCTTCCCCATGAGTGGGTATAGTTGCAAATCAGTGGAGATTTGAGATGAGAATTTTCCTTCTCCTAAATGAGCTGCCAACAATGGCAGACGAGCTCCATCTGCCCAAAGCTACTGGTTTTAAGGCTCCACCTTTGCCTCTTCTCCTGTCAATAGAGATGGTTCCACCAGGCTTCGTAGCTAAGCCACATGTGAAGTCCAGAAGCTGGTTGTCAGAGGTTTTTTAAGGCACACTTCATTGGGAGCGTTTAGTAGGTAGTGGGAACTTGTCCCCATTACCACCTCTGGCGAGAACAACTTTAAGGAATCACTTATTTAATACCCTTGCCTCATCACAGGACAATCCACAATGACCAATTAACCTACTACCTGGTATGTCTTTGAACTGAGGCAGAAAAGTGGAGCACTTGGAGGAAACCCATGTGCTCACCCAAAAGACATACAAATTCCTTACAGGTGGTGTTGAAATTGAACTCCAAACTCTTACGCACTGGCATCATTCTAACTGCTTTGCTACTCTAGCACCTGATCTACATGGTACGTTGACAAACGTGTACCATGACTAATGTGACTCAGTAAAAATGATTAAGCCTACTGCTTGGTCGTCATTCTTGCTCCGCATATACGTAACAGAGGGGAAGCACCTTTGCTCCAAGCCTTCGTGCCATGTTAGAATACAAATCAGCTTGACCACAAACTAGATGCACAAACAAACTGCACAGGGAGGCTTGACAAGACCTAGCTAACAGAAATCACTTGTTTCCAACTACTTAAACCCAGCTCTCATTCACAGTCCTTGATCACCCATTAAATCACACTGTCTCCATAAGACATTAAGACAAGGGAACAGAAGCCGGCCATTCAGCTCATTGAGTCTGCTCTGCCATTTTATCATGAGCTGATCCATTCTTCCATTTAGTCCCACTCCCCCGCCTTCTCACCATAACCTTTGATGCCCTGGCTACTCAGATACCTATCAATCTCTGCCTTAAACACACCCAATGACTTGGTCTCCACTGCTGCCCGTGGCAACAAATTCCAAAGATTCACCACCCTCTGACTAAAAAAATTTCTTCGCATTTCTGTTCTGAATGGGTGCCCTTCAATCCTTAAATCATGCCCTCTCGTACTAGACCCTTCCATCATGGGAAACAACTTTGCCACATCCACTCTGTCCATGAGTTTCAACATTCAAAATATTTCTATGAGGTCCCCCCTCGTTCTTCTAAACTCCAAGGAGTACAGTCCAAGAGTGGACAAACGTTCCTCATATGTTAACTTTCTCATTCCCGGAATCATTCTAGTGAATCTTCTCTGTACCTTCTCCAACGTCAGCACATCCTTTCTTAAATAAGGAGACCAAAACTGCCCACAGTCCTCCAGTGAGGTCTCACCAGCGCCTTATAGAGCCTCAACATCACATCACTGCTCCTATACTCTATTCCTCTAGAAATGAATGCCAACATTGCATTCGCCTTCTTCACTACTGACTCAACCTGGAGGTTAACTTTAAGTGTATCCTGCATGAGGACTCCCAAGTACCATTGCATCTCAGAACATTGAATTCTCTCCCCATTTAAATAATAGTCTGCCTGTTTATTTCTTCTGCCAAAGACGGTCCTGACGAAGGGTCCCGGCCTGAAACGTCGACTGTACCTCTTCCTAGAGATGCTGCCTGGCCTGCTGCGTTCACCAGCCACTTTGATGTGTGTTGCTTGTAGGTCTATAATTTCCTTTTTGCTTCCTTGCCCCCTTCTTAGACTGGTCTCAACCAGTTGGTCCTAGCATTCAGCCACCTTGTTGCCTGTTACGTTTAACGTTTTCCCTCTTGTTTTGTGGTCCCTTGTGGCTTGTTATTTTGTACGTTCCTATTAAAGTTATCACTCACCACTGAATCATCTCTGCTGTTCTGTGTTTGGGGTAAGCTTCCTCTGCATGTCTTGATAGGATGGGTTAACAAGCAATTGACCCATTGGAGCTTGTGTGCCGAAAGGAAATTGTCTGTTGACATGAGCAAATGATTCAGGAGAAGGAAGAAATCATTGACCATCTGTTCACCACTATCAGCCAACCTTCCAACTCGATACTGCAATCTGCAACAGACAACCTCCTCCCTTGGATTCCATGCCTGAATGCTTTGACGGACCCTGAACCGGATGCCGCAACTTCCTGTCCCAGTGAATCTTACACTTTGAGCTCCAATTATCTCTATATTCAACAGGCTAAGCTAAGATTGCCTTCCTCATCTCTCTCTTGACTGGGCAAGCTCTGACTTGGGCTGCCACTAACTGAGACAACACAACCCCCATTTGCAACAGATGCGAGGATTTTACTGCTGAAATATGCTTTGTTTTTGACCATTTGGGAATTAGAAGGGAGGCAGCGTATCGGATACTTTACCTGCATCAAGGGTAATGCATGGCACTGGATTGCACTGTGGAATTCAGGGCCTTTGCAGTGGGCAGCTGGAATGCAGAAGTGGTGCTGGCCCATTACCATCATGGTCTATTGAAAGATGAGCACTCTATCCAGGAAATGTCCACGAATCTTGAAAGCTTTATCACTCTGGCCCTCGGTATTGACAAACATCTTATGGAATGGCCCTCCAGATCATCATCTTGAACCCCAGTTCCATTCCCAGAACCATTTCAGGCTGCAGGACCCTCATCAGCAATAGCTTCAGAATCCATGCAGTTCGGGAGAACTTCATTAAGAGCGTGAGTGTCAATGGAGAAACAATTTGTGTGCTTACCGTGGAACAGTTGGTGATCCATGCATCAAATGTCCACTGTGTACAGGAAACATCACCACCAGATAGAGAGGAGGGACCTTGTTCCAGCTCCATAGCCTGACTTTAGAAACATAGAAACATAGAAAACCAACAGCATAATACAGGCTAGTCAGCCCACAAAGCTGTTACGAACATGTCCTTACCTTAGAACTATCTAGGCTCACCCACAGCCCACTATTTTTCTAAGCTCCATGTATCCATCCAGGAGTCTCTTAAAGACCCTATTGTTTCCACCCCCAACTGCCGCCGCAGGCAGCCCATTCCATGCACTCACCACTCACTGTGAAAGAAACTTACCCCTGATGTCTGCTCTGAACCTACTTCCAAGCACCTTAAAACTATGCCCTCTCGTGCTAGTCATTTCAGCCCTGGGAAAATGACTTTGACTATCCACACGATCAATGCCTCTCATTACCTTGTACACCTCTATCAGCTCACCTCTCATCCTCCATTGCTCCAAGGAGAGAAGGCCAAGTTCGCTCAACCTATTCTCATAAGGCATGCTCCCCAATGCAGGCAACAACTTTGTAAATCTCCTCTGCCCCTTTTCTATGGTTTCCAAGTCCTTCCTATAGTAAGGCGACCAGAACTGAACACAGTACCCCAAGTGGGGTCTTAAACTCAATCCCACGATTGATGAAGGCCAATGCACCGTACGCCTTCTTAACCACAGAGTCAACCTGCGCAGCAGCTTTGAGTGTCCTATGGACTCGGACCCCAAGATCCCGATGATCGTCCACACTGCCAAGAGTCTTGTCATTAAAGCCATATTTTCCCATCATATTTGACCTACCAAAATGAACCACCTCACACTTATCTGGGATGAACTCCATCTGCCAGTTCTCAGCCCAGTTCTGCATCCTATCAATGTCCCACTGTAACCTCTGACAGCCCTCCACACTATCCACAACATCCCCGACCTCTGTGTCCTCAGCAAATTTAGTAATCCATCCCTCCACTTCCTCATCTAGGTCATTTATAAAAATCACGAAGAGTAAGGGTCCCAGAACAGATCCCTGAGTCACACCACTGATCACCGGCCTCCATGCAGAATATGACCCGTCTACAAACACCCTTTTCCCTCTTTGGGCAAGCCAGTTCTGGATCCACAAAGCAATGTCCCCTTGGATCCCATGTCTCCTTACTTTCTCAATAAGCCTGGCATGGGGTACCTTAACAAAGGCCTTGCTAAAATCCATATACTCTACATCTACGTCTCTACCCTCATCAATGTGTTTAGTCACATCGTCAAAAAATTCAGTCAGGCTCGTAAGGCACAACCTGCCTTTGACAAAGCCACACTAACTGTTCTTAATCATATTATACTTCTCCAAATGTTCATAAATCCTGCCTCTCCGTCAACTTACCAACCACTGAAGTAAGACTCACTGGTCTATAATTTCCTGGGCTATCCCTACTCCCTTTCTTGAATAAGGGAACAACATTCGCAACCCTCCAATTCTCTGGAACCTCTCCCATCCTCATTGATGATGCAAAGATCATTGCCAGAGGCTTAGCAACCTCTTCCCTCACTTCCCACAATAGCCCGGGGTACATCTTGTACGGTCCCGGTGACTTATCCAACTTGATGCTTTCCAAAAGTTCCAGCACATCCTCTTCCTTAATATCTACATGCTCAAGCTTTTCAGTCCACTGCAAGTCATCTCTACAATCGTCAAGATCCTTTTCCATAGTGCATACTGAAGCAAAGTATTCATTAAGTACCTCTGCCACCTCCTCTGGTTCCATACACACTTTTCCACTGTCACACTTGATTGGTCCTATTCTCTCATGTCTTATCATCTTGCTTCTCTACTTTCTCTCTTTCCTCTTCCACATCTTGTCAACTCTACATGCAGAGGAGTCTCCAGAAAATTTCAGTACACGGAGTAACACCCTAGACTGTTTTGAGCCTACCTCTCAGCCCTTCTGCCACTGATGGATGTGATTTAAGATCTGGATGGTCAGAACGTATACAAGGCCTGTGCACCTGAGCATCAGAGAGAACCACATCCATCCAATTCCTCTTAATTGATATACCCAACACTCCTCTCATGTTGGATTACCTCTGGCCTCTCCACTCATGAGCCTTAATTTGCCTTGTCATCTGGTTCATTGCTGAATTGGGGACCAACTTTCCGGGCCACACGCAGCAAGCTCAGCTGAGTTCTCCCCATAAATCCATGCAATTGGAGTAAAACCTCAATGTCACCAAACTCCCTCTGAAATACCATGACTTGGCATTGCTTTAGTGAAAGAGATGCCAGCACCCTGCAACCTCAAAGAGCACACGTTGTATGAACGACATCCTCCCTGCTACCATGCATCCCCAAGGTTGTCTCTTCTCCTTCTCCCTTCCAGAGATGCACCCCATGAATGACTACATCACGGAAACACTACAGCATGGCTTCTTTCAACCATCTCAATCCCCACAGCCATGCAGGATTCTTCTCCATCCCTTCATCTACTACTGTAGACTCAGAAAAGTCACCTTTAAGAACTGCTGCCCTCTCCCTTTATTGATCACACAGGGCCTGGATCATCACCAAACTGAATATACAGAATGTGTACAATCTGATTCACATCTGTGAGGTGTATGAGTGAAAGATGGCATTCATAATCTTCACTGGCCAATATGAATACTTGGTGTTGCCTTTTTGGATTTTCTAACCGTCTAGCCATTTTCCAAACCTTCATCAACAAAGTCCTCTGAGATATGCTACACAGGTATGTGTTTGTCTATTTTGACGATGTTCTCATAAGACCATAAGACATAGGAGCAAAATTAGGTCAATCAGCACATCTGCTCCACCATTCCATCATGGCTGATCCCGGGTCTCACTCAACCCCATACACCTGCCTTCTTGCCATAACTTTTGATGCCCTGTCCGATCAGGAAATTATCAAATTTCGCATTAAATATACCCATGGTCAGTATCCACAGCTGTCTGAAGCAGAGCTTTCCACTGATTCGCTGCTGTCTGACTAAATAAATTCCTCCTTACCGATGTTCTAAATGGTCATCCCTCAATTTTGAGGCTGTGCCCTCTAGTTCTGTATATCACACCATAGGAAATATCCACTCCATATCCACCTAATCTAGTCCTTTCAACGTTCAGTGGATTTCAGTGAGATCCCCCTGCATTCTTCTGAATTCCAATGAGTTCAGGCCCAAAGCTGTCAAACTTCATATGTTAACTTCTTTATTCAAGGATCATAACCGTGAATCTCCTCTGGACTCTCTCCAATGACAACACATCCTTTCTGAGATATGGGGCCCAGAACTGTTGACAATACTCTAAGTGTGGCCACAGCACTTAGCCACAGTACTAGCTTCTTAATTTTATATTCTATTTCCCTTGAAATGAATGCCAACATTACAGTTGCCTTCTCTACCACAGACTCAACCTGTAAATTAGCCTCTAGAATTCTTGCACGAGGACTCCTAAGTCCCTTTGCAACTCTGACATTTGTATTTTCTCTCCATTTAGATAATAGTCTGAAATGTTCCTTTTACCAAAATGCAATATTATACATTTCCCAACATTGTATTCCATCTGCCACATTTTGCCTGTTCCTCCAACTTGTCTGTCCTTCTGCAAACACATTGCTTCCTCTGCACTACCTACCCTTCCACCTATCTTTGTATCATCTGCAGACTTTGCTACAAAGCATTAATTCTATTATCTAAATCACCGACAAGCAATGTGAAAAGTAGTGGAACTTTTACCAATGCTGTCCGCCTGAGGAACACCACTAGTTACTGGCAGTCAAGCAGAAAAGACTCCCTTTATTCCCACTTGCTGCCTCCTGCCTGTCAGCCATTCCTTTAACCTTGCCAGTATCTTTCCTCTAATTCCATGGGATTTTATCTTGTTAACCAGCCAACATATGAATATGAATTCAATCATGTTATAATCACTAACTCCTAAGGGTTCCTTTATCTTAGGCTCCCAAATAAAATCTGGATTATTACACAACACCCAATCTAAGATAGCCTTTCCCCGAGTAGGCTCAAGCAGAAGCTGCTCTAAAAAATCATCTCGTAAGCATTCAACAAATTCCTTCTCTTACAATTTGACAAGAACCTGATTTTTCCAATCCCTTGCATAGAATCCCACATTATAATTGCGGCATTTACCTTATATGCCCTTTCCGGCTCCCTTTGCAACCCTACATCTTGGCTACTATTTGGAGGGCTGATATATAATTCCCATGATGGTATTTTACCCTTGCAGTTTCTTCACTCCGCTCACAAAGCTTCTACATTCTCTGACACAATGTCACTTCTTTCTAAAGAAGTTATTCCAACTCTTACCAACAGTGCCACACCACTGCCTATGCCAGTGAGTACAGATCCAGAGCCACCAAATTTTCCTTTTATTCCTGCATACAGAGTGGACATAGGACCACTAGAAAATCAAGCTGCAGAAATAATAATGGGTGACAAGGAGATTGCAGATGAACTAAGTGAGCATTTTGCATCAGCCTCCATTGTGGAAGACACTGTCAAAGTGCTAGGTGTTAGAGTATGTGAAAGAAGAGGAGTGGCTGCAGTTACTATTACAAGGGCAAAGGTGCTCAAAAAGCTGAAAGACTGAAGGGTACATAATCATATGGACCAGATGAAGTACACACTAGAGTTCCGAAAGAGGTAGCGTTAGAGATTGTGGAGGCATTAGGTTAGATTAGATTATGAGGACATGCAGTCCTCTTTTATTGTCATTTAGTAATGCATGCATTAAGAAATGATACAATGTTCCTCCGGTGTGATATCACAGAAACACAAGACAAACCAAGACTGAAAAACTGACAGAAACCACATAATTATAACATATAGTTACAACAGTGCAAGCAATACCATAATTTGATGAAGAACAGACCATAGGCACGGTAAAAAAAAATCTCAAAGTCTCTCGAAAGTCCCAACATCTCACGCAGACGGTAGAAGGAGGAAGACTCTCCCTGCCATGAGCTTCCAGCGCCGCAAAGTTGCCGATGCAGCATCCTGGAAGCACCCGACCACAGGCTGACTCTCAGTCCGTCCGAAAACTTCGAGCCTCCGACACCGAGCACCGAGCACCATCTCTGCCGAGCGCTTCGACCCCATCCCCGGCTGCCAGCAACAGGCAAAGCTGAGGAATTGGGGCCTTCCCTCCGGAGATTCTTGATCGCACAGTAGCAGTGGCAGCGAAACGGGCATTTCAGAAGTTTCTCCAGATGTTTCTCCATGCTTCTCACGTCCGTCTCCATCAAATCAGGATTGTGCACGGCCCCTATTTAACAAATACGAGCAACACACATAAAACTTGCTGGTGAACGCAGCAGGCCAGGCAGCATCTCTAGGAAGAGGTGCAGTCGATGTTTCAGGCCGAGACCCTTTGTCAGGACTAACTGAAGGAAGAGTGACTAATCCCTTACTCACTCTTCCTTCAGTTAGTCCTGACGAGGGGTCTCGGCCTGAAGCGTCGACTGCACCTCTTCCTAGAGATGCTGCCTGGCCTGCTGTGTTCACCGGCAACTTTTATGTGTGTTGCTTGAATTTCCAGCATCTGCAGAATTCCTGTTGTTAACAAATACGATATCATTTCACCGGAGAGGCTGCATGCGCTGTGTCGCGCTGCCATCTTCTCCTCCCTCCACAATGATCTTTCAAAAATCATTAGACTGTGGCACAGAGCCAGAGGACGGGACAATTGCAAATATCACTCCACACTTTAAGAAAGGAGGAAGGCAACAGGATGGAAAGTATAAACCAGTTAGCCTAACCTCAGTGGTTGGGAAGATGTTGGAGTCAATTATTAAGGATGAGGTTATGGAGTATTTGGTGACACAGGACAAGATAGGACAAAATCAGCATGGTTCCCTTAAGGGAAAATCTTGCCTGACAAACTTGTTGGAATTCTTTGAGGAGATTACAGGTAGGATAGATAAAGGGGATGCAGTGCATGTTGTATATTTTAGACTTTCAGAAGGCCTTTGACAAGATGCCACACAGGAGGCTGCTTATCAGGTTAAGAGCCCTTGGCATTACAGAAGAGTTACTACCATGGTTAGAGCAGTGGCTGATTGGTAGGAGGCAGTGAGTGGGAATAAAAGGATTCTTTTTTAATTGGGTGCAAGTGACTGGTGGTCTTCCACAGGGGTTGATGTTGGGACCACTTCTTTTTATGATGTATATCAATGATTTAGATGATGAAATAGATGACTTTGTTCCCAAGTTTATGGATGATACAAAGATTAATGCAAGTAGTGTTGAGAAAATGGGTAGGCTGCAGAAGGATTGAGGCAGATTAGGAGAATGGGCAAATAGGTGGCAAATGGAATAATAATAATAATAATAATTTGCCTTTCAACTCACAAGCGAGCATAGTTGCTAATGTTTCTGTAGCAATTTCTTTTTTACAAGGTTGAGTTGCAAGCTCAACGCTCAACTCAGTACGGATGGAAAGTGACCAAAGGAGCCAGCTGGATTTGAACTCGGGACCTTTCACTCCAGAGTCCAGCGCTAATGCCAATATGCCACCAGCCAGCCAGTGTTATACTCTGTAGGAAAATACATAGTCATGCAATTTGGTAGTAGAAATAAATGTGCAGACTATTTTCTAAACCGGGAGAAAATCCAGAAATCTAAGATGCAAAGGGACTTGGGAGTCCTGGTGTAGAACACACTAAAGGTTAACCTGCAGGTTGATTTGCTGCTGAGGAAGGCAATGCAACATTAGCATTCATTTCAAGAGGTCTAGAATACAAGAGCAGGGATGTGATGCTGAGGCTTTATAAAGCACTGGTGACACCTCACCTTGAGTGTTGTGAACAGTTTTAGAAACATAGAAAACCTACAGTACAACACTGCTGTGCCGAACATGTACTTACTTTAGAAATTACCTCGGGTTACCTATACTTGTGTGTACCTATCCAGGGGTCTCTTAAAATAGCCTATTGTATCTGCCTCCAGTTTTGGGTTCCTTATCTAAGAAAAAAATGTGCTAGCTTTGGAGAGAGTTTAGAGAAGGCTCACAAAAATTATTTCGGGAATGAAAGGGTTATCATAAGAGAAACATTTGGTGGCTCTGGATCTGTACTCACTGGAAATTAGAAGGATGAGGGGGAGAATCTTATTGAAACATTTTGAATTTTAAAAGGCCTAGACAGAGTAGATGTGGAAAGGGTGTTTCCCATAGAGGGGGAGTCCAAGACAAGAAGGTACAGCCTCAGGATAGTGGGATATCCATCTAAAAAAGAGATGCAGAGAAATTTCTTTAGCAAAAGAGTGGTGGATTTGTGGGATTTGTTACCACAGGCAGCTGTGGAGGTCAGGTCATTGGCTGTATTTAAGACAGAAATTGATAGGTTCTTGATAGGACATGGCATCAAAGATTACAGGGAGAAAGCCAGGGAATGGGGTTGAGGAGGAGACAATGATCAGCCATAATTGAATGGCGAAGCATACTCAATGGGCCAAATGTCTTTATTCTGCTCCGATTGGATTATGGACTGGGACATTGCAAATCTCACTCCGCTCTTTATGAAAGGAGGCAGGCAGCAAAAAGGACATTATAGATCAGTTAGCCTGACCTCAGTGGTTGGGAAATGTTGGAGTCAATTTTCAAGGATGAGGTTATGGAGTACACAGGACAACATAGGACAAAGTCAGCATGATTTCTTTAAGGGAAAATCTTGTCTAGCAAACCTGTTGGAATTCTTTGTGGAGACTGCATGTATGATAGATAAAGGGGATGTAATGGATGTTGCATATTTGGACTTCCAGAGGGCTTTTGACAAGGTGTGACACATGGGACTGCTTGCCAAGTTAAGAGCCCATAGAATTACAGGAAAGGTACTGGCTTGTTCAGAGCATTGCCTGATTGGTATGAGGCAGCAAGTGAGAATAAAACAATTATTTTCTGGTTGGCTGCCAGTGACTCCTGGTGTTCCACAGGGGTCGATGTTGGGACCACTTCTTTTCCTGCTATACATCAATGATTTAGTTGATGGAATGGATGGATTTGTTGGCAAGTTTGCAGAAGATTGGAGGGGCAGGTAGTGTTGAGGAAACAGGTAGGCTGCAGAAGGACTTAAGACAGATTAGGAGGATGTGCAAGAAAGTGTCAAATGAAGTACAATATTAGGAAATGCATGGTCATGCACTTTGGTAGTAGAAATAAATGTGCAGACTATGTTCTAAATGGGGAGAAAATCCAAAAAATCTGAGATGCAAAGGAACTTAGGTGTCCTTGTGCGGAACATCCTAAACAGTAACTTGCAGTTTGAGCCAGTGATGAGGAAGGCAAAGGCGATGTTGGTCTTTATTTCAAGAGGTCTAGAGTGCAAGACCAGGGGTGTGATGCTGAAACATTATAAGACACTGGTGAGGCCTCATTTTGATGGAGGTGAATGTATGTGATACAGCACCAGGACCATCATCTCCCTCAGGACCATATGGGAGGACTTACTCTTGTGCCTTTTTGCCTAAGTTCAACTCTACACAACACCACTATGGAGTTGGAGATGGAGACCTAATTGTGATCAAATGGGACTTGGGGGAATGGAGACAATGGCTGAAATACCAAGCTCTTGCAGTTCTAGGCTATCAACTAGATCCTCAATCCATTGAAGAGTCAGGCTTGATGAGCTCTTCTTCGACCAATTCAACAACTTCTCCTACTGATCGGGCTCCAAGAAAATTAGGTGGACATGCGTCATGACAGTTTGACCCATCTAAAATGGAGACTGACCCTCAATTCATAATTCCATCCTCCCAGATCCTCAACCTGATCATCTGGGACCAGGCTCTACAGCACAAGCCTATTCTGGCTGACATATCTGAGAGCTGTATGCATTCCGAAGCACTCCAGGGGACCCACTTCTTGCCCCTCTCCACCATCCAGGTGTATGACAGGCTCTGGATTTTCTATGATGCCAGTTCTGGTGGGCCACCATGATCGCAGATATACATCAGTTCATTGCAGTGTGCCTTCGGTGTGCCTCGTCCAATTCCTCCAAACCGGTGACCCTCTGGGCTCCTGTGAACCCTGCTGGTCCCTCAGCGCCTGTGGTCCCACATTGCCATGGAGTTCATCACGGGGTGGCCACCATCTGTGGAGGCCACAGTAATCATGACAGTGGTGAATTGGTTCTCCAAGGCAGCTCACTTCATTGTCCTCTCCAAAATTCTGTCAGCCGCTGATACAGCAGACCTGGGTCTTCAACATGGAGTTCACTCTCACGGCTTCCCTCAGAATACTGCCAGACTTGGGCCCACAGTTCATCTTCCACTTCTGTCAAGCATTCTGCTCTCTCCTCAGCACCTGTGAGTTTGTTCTCTTGCTATCATCTGCAGCCCAACATGTAAAGAGTCAATCAGCAAGTGGAGAAGTTTCTGCAATGCTTCACCACCTCTAACCTTTCCACATGTCTCTGCACTGGGCTGACCTGTCCCACAATCCACACACCTTCTCTGCCATGGACATTTCATCCCTTGATGTGCTCATGACTACCAACCCCATTGTTCCCTGCACAGGAGCCAACAGTGGTGGTCTATTCTGCCAAGGCCCTGGTTCACTACTGCTAGAATGCTTGGAGGAGAGCATGGAGGGCCACCATAGCTGCCAGCTGAGCCTACTGCTGATAGGCCAACTGTCCAGCCAGACTACTCCAGTCTGGGGTCTGTGTCTGGCTGTCTACCCAAAACCTGAACCTGTGCACAGTCTCCTGCAAGTTCACAACCCAGTTCATTGATCCCTTCAAGATCTCACATCACATCAATCCACTCACTTACCAATCCCAGCAGCCACAATCCCTCATGATCACACCTACTGTACATTCCACATGTCCTGCCTCAGGCCTGTCATCCATCGATCACAAAGCCACCTGGGTGTGTACCTCTGGAACCTGAGCAAAACATTAGATCTAATTCAATTGATTATTGTGATCCCAATCATAATCAGTTCAAGCTGTGGAATTGATTATGATTAGGACCACTCTAACATAATTATAAGTTCCAAGCACAGTAGCAAATTCTTGCTTAGCACTTCTTAACTTGCTAAAGTTGTTAAAATTTGTGTGGCAATTGCTTGTACATTAAATACTTTTGATGGCACTGACTGGTTAATACATGCGTCTGCTATTCTAACTTTAAGGCCAGTGTTACACGATTCTAGGAGCATTTAGTTGAGGAGTGTGCAGGAGGCTGAGGTGATGGCTGGGGGTGCGTAGAAAGCCAGAGCACCAGAAATTCACAGTTTTGCTTTTGCTGATCACTTAATGCAATGTACAGCTTACAATCTATTGCATTTGGATGTCATCGGGAATGTATATAACCCTGGGAAATGTTAGGTTCAATTCAGAAACCCAAGGATAGCTTGGCTGACAGCTCTGAATTTTATGTTTCACATACCTATTCTGAGTAGCAAATATCTGTTTGGGCTTTTTATCTTTTATTCTTTATCTCCAAGGTTAGATTATATGTAAATCCATAATTTACTCTTTTCTTTAGGTGCAGATGATGATTACTACACTCCTTATGAACACATAACAAGCAGATCCAACTTCCCAGAAAGCTGGCTATGGACAATGAAATTTCTTCAAAATATTGAGGAAGATGGGTATTTATCCAAAGTTCTTATACATTTGAATGAATGCCTTTTGATGGTACTACACTACTACTCAATAAAATTAATTCAGGAATTTGCCAGAATTTGCATTCAATGACAGTTTTTTGTCCCGTCAATACTGACTGGATATGTTTCAAGTAATAACATTTGCAATTTTACACATTACTAGTTCCAGCAAATAGTAACATGACATTCATTAAAAAAAGTGTTTTGATGGACTTTAAGAAAGTTTCCATGTGTTTTAACCAAATATTGAGGGTAGTTGTACCTGTATGCACATAACGTAATCTAACCCATGACAATCTGGTTGAAAAGGAATGCTCCTCACTCCTTATAGATGACAAAACACTAGTATTTGCTCTAAATGCAAAATTGGACTGCACATTCATGAAAAGCCTTCTGTGCAGGAAACAATATAAAATACATAGATTTTACTGGTGTATATGATAGTGCAGTGGGAGTAATGGACAACGATAGTGTAGTGGGAGTAACAAAGGTTCAAAGGTTAATTTTATTTTCGAAGTATGCATTCAGAATACAATTGATTTGCCTTCTCCAGATAGCCATAAAATAAAGACATTGAAGTACTTGAAAGAAAGACAGCAATCCCCCCTCCCCGACTGCATGAAACAAAAACGATATAAAAACTCACAAACCCCAAACCCTCCTACCCATCCCTCACACAAAATTTAACAGATTACTCACATAGAGAAACAACTGCAAGATCATCAAACCACAAACCCCAGCCTACCAATCAGCAACAAGAAATAATAGGTGAGAACAAGAAAAAAAACAGAACTGAAAGAGGCCAAAATGAATGACAGTCTGATCCATAAATCTCAGAATTCTGATATCACTCCAAGAGCATTTGGACATAACTGCCTCTTCGAGGGCAGTGACTCGAACCAGCACTGTAATACTAACAAATTATCAACATTTTTTTGACAAGGTGATGAGAGAGATTGAGTGTAGGGCAGTGGATGTTGTCTACATGGATTTTAGTAAGGCATTTAACAAAGTCCCTCATGGGAGGCTAATCCAAAATACTAAACTGCATGGGGCCCGTGGCAAATTGACTGTTTGGATTCAGAACTGGCTTGCACATGGAAGACAGGGTAGTGGTTGAAGGACATTCAAGCTGGAGGTCTGTATTTAGCGGTGTTCCGCAGGAATCTATGTGGGAACCTCTGTTGTTTCTGATGTATATAAATGACCTGGATGAAAATGTAGATGAGGTGGGCTATTAAGTTTGTGTATGATATCTAGATTGATGGAGTTGTGAAAAGAGTAGAAGACAGGCAAAGAATACAGCGCAATATAGATCAGTTGCAGATATGGGCAGATGGAGTATAACCCTTTAACCCAGATAAATGTGAGGTGTTGCACCTTAGTAGGGCAAATACGGAGATAGTACAATGTTAAGGACAAGATACTTAATATTGATGTGCAGCAGAGAGATCTTGGGATCCAAATTCATAGCTCGGTAAGGGGGTTAAGCAGGGTTATGAAATGCTTGCTTTGATATGAGTTCAAGGCATTGAGTTCAGAAGTCAAGAGGTTATGTTGCAACTTTATAAAACTCTGGTTAGGTCACATCCGGAGTATTGCATATATTTCTGGTTGCCCCACTATAGGAAGGATGTTGAGGCTTTGGAGAGGGTGCAGAAGTGGTTTACCAAGATGCTGCCTGGTTTAAAGAGCATGCACTATCATGAAAGGTTGGATAAACTTGTGCTGTTTTCTCTGTAGCATTGTAGGCTGAGGGGAGATCTGATAGAGTTTTAAAAGTTTGCGAGGCATTGATAGAGTAGGTAGGGAGTATCTGTTTCCCAGGGTTGAAATGTCTACCAGATGGCATGTATTGAAGGTGAGAGGGCGGAGATTCAAGGGGGATGTGAGGGGTAAGTTGTTTTACTCATGCTTCCTGAAATGCACTGCTTGATGTGGTGATAGAGGCAAATACATTAAAGGCTTTTCAGAGACATTTGGATAGGCACATGGATATAAGAAAGACGGAGGGATGTCGACATATTACATGTTGGATGGATTGGTATTTAAGTGTTTTTGATTAGCTTTTTAGCTGGGTCAGCACAACATTGTGGCCCAAATGGCCTGTTCCTGTGCTTTGCTGTTCTTTGTTAAAATCTGATTCAGTTTTGAAGTAATCCCAGCCAGGTGTTCATATAGTTTGTGTCATGTCTGTAGGCTTATTGGTGTTAATCATTCCTTCAGCCAATGGTAGAGGTGGTCAACACTTTACTAAAGTTAGTGGCTGTTACAGCAACGTATCAAAATTCAAAACTTGCCTGGTGTCTAAAGATACACTGTCCTCATAACTTGCCAAGAATGAATCTTGGAGATACTGGTTAATGCCTGGATCATTTATTCATGTGTTCTATGCCTAAAGAGATAACAATCGCAGGCAGTGGAGTACTATGAAATAAGACTGTTTGTGTAATGTGTCCAAAGTTTCAACTTCGTATGTTCGTCTCTAAAATTTCAACAACAAATATGTGCTGTTTATCACAAAAAGCAACAGATTACAAAAGTAATGTATTTGTGGTGTATATGTCAAAATGAGTTTAATGTATATTTTCTTTTACTAAAACAGCCTTGCATCAACGGAGATTACTCAATACCTTAAAGACTCAATCACTACTTGGGAAATACAAGCTGTCAGTGTGTCTCCAACAAAAGGCAAGGTTCTTCTGCATTATAAGAATGTTGAAATCAATAACTACATAATGTTTTGAAGGGCACCAATAGGCCAGGCTTTGATCAAATATTATACTTCATTTATTTTCATATGTGGAAGTTGCGAGAGTGGAGATGTGGGACAAACAGAGCACCAAACACAGAAGAAAAATGCTTCCACTGTTTGCTTTGACCGGAGTGTCATAATGTGCTCATCATTGACTAAAGACAGATATATTCCAAACATATATTCCAAAATGTTCAAAGGGAAGAAGGAGACTACTGTGGCTGACAAGTGAAGTCAGAGCCAAAGTAAAAGCAAAAGAGAGGGTACACAAGGAAGCCAATGCTAGTGGGAAGTAGAGGATTGGGGAGCTTTTAAAAACTTGCAGAAGGAAACTAAGAAGGTCATTCGGAAGGAAAAGATGAATTATGAGAGGAAACTGGTGACTAATATCAAAGAAGATACTAAAGGCTTTTTTAAGTACTGTATATGAGAGTCATAATCAGAACCAGGTTTACTATCACCGGCATGTGACATGAAATTTGTTAACTTAGCAGCAGCAGTTCAAGGCAATACATAATCTAGCAGAGAGAGAGAAAAAACAAATAATAATTAATAAAATAAAACATAATAAATATATACATCAGTTACATATATTGAATAGCTTCAAAAATGCAAAAACAGAAATACTGTATATTAAAGAAAGTGATGTAGTGTCCAAAGCTTCAATGTCCATTCAGGAATCAGATAGCAGAGGAGAAGAAGCTGTTCCTGAATCGCTGAGTGTGTGCCTTCAGACTTCTGAATCTCCTACCTGATGGTAACAGTGAGAAAAGGGCATGCCCTGGGTGCTGGGGTCCTTAATAATGGACACCGCCATTCTGAGACACCGCTCCCTAAAGATGTCCTAGGTACTTTGTAGGCTAGTGCCCAAGATGGAGCTGACTAGATTTACAACCTTCTGCAGCTTCTTTCGGTCCTGTGCAGTAGCCCCTCCATACCAGACAGTGATGCAGCCTGTCAGAATGCTCTCCACGGTACAACTATAGAAGTTTTTGAGTGTATTTGTTGACATGCCAAATCTCTTCAAACTCCTAATAAAGTATAGCTGTTGTCTTGCCTCCTTTATAACTACATCGATATGTTGAGACCAGATTAGATCCTCAGAGATCTTGACACCGAGGAACCTGAAGCTGCTCACTCTCTCCATTTCTGTATCCCCTATGAGGATTGGTATGTGCTCCTCCGACTTACTCTTCCTGAAGTCCACAATCAGCTCTTTCATCTTAATTACCTTGAGTGCCAGGTTGTTGCTGTGGCACCATTCCACTTGTTGTCATGTCTCACTCTTGTACGCCCTCTTGTCACCACCTGAGATTCTACTGACAACCGGGTGACCGGGTCTCTGGCACTGAGCCTGGTGCTGTTGTTCAGGAGAGAAGGAGAGAAGGAAGGAGAAGAGAAATGCGGTAGTCGTAGGGGATTCCATAGTCAGGGGAACGGACAGGAGATTCTGTGAGCCTGATAGAGATACCCGCATGGTGTGTTGCCTCCCAGGTGCCAGGGTATGGGATGTCTCGGATCGGGACCTGAATATTCTAAAGGTGGAGGGTGAGTAGCCAGTTGTCTTGGTAAATGTTTGTACCAATGACATATATAGGACAAAGGGGGGGGGGTCCTGAAGAGAGATTTCCAGGAGTTAGAAAGGAAGCTGAGAAGCAGGACCTCCAGGGTAGTAATCTCGGGATTGCTACCTGTGCCACGTGCTAGCGAGGGCAAGAATAGCCGGATCAGGCAGATGAATGCGTGGCTGAGAGACTGGTGTAGGGGGCAGGGCTTCAGATTTTTGGATAATTGGGATCTCTTCTGGGGAAGTATGACCTGTTCAAAAAGGACAGGTTACACCTGAACCCGAAGAGGACCAGTATCCTGGCGGGAAGGTTTAATAGAGCTGTTAGGGAGGGTTTAAACTAATTTGGCAAGGGGATGGGAACTGGAATGACAGAGCGGAGGAAGGGGAAAACAGAAATAAATCTAAGATAGCAGTAAAGATGTCAGGAAAGACAGGCAGGTGATGGGGCAAATTTGTAGCCATTGGGATGAGTTGTAGTGCAATAAAGTTGCAGTGAAATCAAAGCGAAAAGTATCAAATACTGGTAAAAGGTGTTGTACTTAAATGCACACAGCATAAGGAATAAGGTGGATCATCTTGTCGTACAGCTACAGATTGGCAGGTATGATATTGTGGCCATCACTGAGACCTGGCTAAAGGAAGCATGCCTCTGGGAGCTGAGCGTCCAAGGATACACGGTGTATCGGAAGGATAGGAAGGTAGGCAGAGGGAGAGGTGTGGCTTTATTGGTAAGAAATAATATTAAATCATTAGAAAGAGGTGATATAGGATCGGAAGGTGCAGAATCTTCATGGGTTGAGCTAAGAAATAGCAGGGGTAAAAGGACCCTGATGGCAGTTATTTATAGGCCTCCAAAGAGCTGCAGGGATGTGGCCTACAAATTACAACGGGTAATAGAAAAGGCTTGTCAGAAGGGCAGTGTTATGATAATTGTGGGGGATTTTAACATGCGAGTAGATTGGGAAAATTAGGTCGGCACTGGATCTCAAGAGAGAGAATTTATAGAATGTCTGCGAGATAGCTTTTTAGAACCGCTTGTTGTTGAGCCCACTAGGGGATCGGCTGTACTGGATTGGGTATTGCATAATGAACCGGAGGAGATTAGAGAGATTGAGGTGAAGGAACCCTTAGGAGGCAGTGATCATAACATGATTGAGTTCACTGTGAAATTTGAAAAAGAGAAGCCGAAATCCGATGTGTCGGTATTTCAGTGGAGTAAGGGAAATTACAGTGGCGTGAGAGAGGAACTGGCCAAAGTTGACTGGAAAGGGACACTGGTGGGAAAGACAGTAGAGCAGTAGTGGCTGGAGTTTATGTGAGAAATGAGGAATGTGCAAGACAAGTATATTCCAAAAAAGAAGAAATTTTCGAGTGGAAAAAAGATGCAACCGTGGTTGACAAGAGAAGTCAAAGCCAAGGTTAAAGCAAAGGAGAGGGCATACAAGGAAGCAACAGTTAGTGGGAAGACAGAGGATTGGGAAGTTTTTAAAACCTTACAAATGGAAACCAAGAAGGTCATTAAGAGGGAAAAGATTAATTATGAAAGGAAGCTAGCAAATAATATCAAAGAGGATACTAAAAGCTTTTTCAAGTATATAAGGAGTAAAAGACAGGTGAAAGTAGATATAAGACCAATAGAAAATAATGCTGGAGAAATTGTAATGGGAGATAAGGAGATGGCAGAGGAACTGAACGAGTATTTTGCATCAGTCTTCACTGAGGAAGACATCAGCAGTAGACCGGACACTGAAGGGTGGCAGGGAAGAGAAGTGTGCACAGTCATAATTACGACAGAGAAAGTACTCAGGAAGCTGAATAGTCTAAAGGTAGATAAATCTCTTGGACCAGATGGAATGCACCCGCGTGTTCTGAAGGAAGTAGCTGTGGAGATTGCGGAGGCATTAGCGATGATCTTTCAAAAGTCGATAGATTCTGGCGTGGTTCCGGAGGACTGGAAGATTGCAAATGTCACTCCACTATTTATGAAGGGGGCAAGGAAGCAAAAAGGAAATTATAGACCTGTTAGCTTGACATCTGTGGTTGGGAAGTTGTTGGAGTTGATTGTCAAGGATGAGGTTACAGAGTACCTGGAGGCATATGACAAGACAGGCAGAACTCAGCATGGATTCCTTAAAGGAAAATCCTGACTGATAAATCTCTTACAATTTTTTAAGGAAATTACCAGTAGGCTAGACAAGGGAGACGCAGTGGATGTTGTATATTTGGATTTTCAGAAGGCCTTTGACAAGGTGCCACACATGAGGCTACTTAACAAGATAAGAGCCCATGGAATTACAGGAAAGTTACATACGTGGATAGAGCGTTGGCTGATTGGCAGGAAACAGAGAGTAGGAATAAAGGGATCCTATTCTGGTTGGCTGCCGGTTACCAGTGGTGTTCCACAGGGGTCCGTGTTGGGGCCGCTTCTTTTTAAATTGTACATCAACGATTTGCATTATGGAATAGATGGCTTTGTGGCTAAATTTGCTGATGATACGAAGATAGGTGGAGGGGCCGGTAGTGCTGAGGAAACGGAGAGTCTGCAGAGAGATTTGGATAGATTGGAAGAATAGGCAGAGAAGTGGCAAATGAAGTACAATGTTGGAAAGTGTATGGTTATGCACTTTGGCCGAAAAAATAAACGGGCAGACTATTATTTAAATGGGGAAAGAATTCAAAGTTCTGAGATGCAACGGGACTTGGGAGTCCTCGTACAGGATACCCTTAAAGTTAACCTCCAGGTTGAGTCAGTACTGAAGAAGGCGAATGCAATGTTGGCATTCATTTCTGGAGGAATAGAGTATAGGAGCAGGGATGTGATGTTGAGGCTCTATAAGGCACTGGTGAGACCTCACTTGGAGTACTGTGGGCAGTTTTGGTCTCCTTATTTAAGAAAGGATGTGCTGACATTGGAGAGGGTACAGAAAAGATTCACTAGAATTATTCCGGGAATGAGAGGGTTAACATATGAGGAACGTTTGTCCGCTCTTGGACTGTATTCCTTGGAGTTTAGAAGAATGAGGGGAGACCTCACAGAAACATTTCGAATGTTGAAAGGCATGGACAGAGGGGATGTGTCAAAGTTGTTTCCCATGATGGGGGAGTCTAGTACGAGAGGGCATGACTTAAGGATTGAAGGGCGCCCATTCAGAACAGAAATGCGAAGAAATTTTTTTAGTCAGAGACTGGTGAATCTATGGAATTTGTTGCACGGGCAGCAGTGGAGGCCAAGTGATTGGGTGTATTTAAGGCAGAGATTGATAGGTATCTGAGTAGCCAGGGCATCAAAGGTTATGGTGAGAAGGCGGGGGAGTGGGACTAAATGGAAGAATGGATCAGCTCATGATAAAATGACGGAGCAGACTCGATGGGCCAAATGGCCGACTTCTGCGCCTTTGTCTTGTGGACAATGGCTGTATTGTCAGCAAATTTATAGATGGTATTTGAGCTATGCCTAGCCACACAGTCACGTGTATACAGAGAATAGAGCAGTGGGCTAAGCACACACACCTGAGATGTGCCAGTGTTGATCGTCAGCGAAGAGGATATTTTATCATCAATCCACACAGACTATGGTTTTCTGGTTAGGAAGTCAAGGATACAATTGCAGAAGGAGGTACAGAGGCCCAGGTTCTTCTACTTCCCGATCAGGATTGTGGGAATGATGGTATTCAATGCTGAGCTATAGTCGATGAACAGCATCCTGACTTAGGTGTTTGTGTTGTCTAGATGGTCTAAAGCCGTGTGGAGAGCCATTGAGATTGCGTCTGCCATTGACCTATTGTGGCAATAGGCAAATTGCAGTGGGTCCAGGTCCTTGCTGAGGCAGGAGTTCAGTCTAGTCATGACCAACCTCTCAAAGGATTTCATCACTGTCAATGTGAGTGCTATCAGGTGATAGTCATTAAGACAGCCCACATTATTCTTCTTAGGCACTGGTATGATTGTTGCCTTTTTGAGGCAAGTGGGAACTTCCGCCCGTAGCAGTGAGAGATTGAAAATCTCCTTGAATACACCCGCTAGTTGGTTGGCATGGGTTTTCAGAGCCTTACCTGGTACTCCATCAGGAGCTTCTGCCTTACGAGGGTTTACTCTCTTTAAAGACAGTCTAACATCGGCCTCTGAGATGGAGATCACAGGGTCATCGGGTGCAGCAGGGACCTTCACAGCTGTAGTTGTGTTCTCTCTTTCAAAGTGGGCATAAAGGGTAAAAGAGAGTCGAGGATAGATATAGGACCAATACAAAATGATATTGGGGATATTGTAATGAGAGATGCAGTGAAAGCAGAGGAACTGAATGCGTATTTTGCATCAGCCTTCACAATGGAAGATGTCTGCAGTATACTGGGCACTTGACAGTGTCAGGGAAGTGAAGTATGTGCAGTGAAAATTACAACTGAGAAGGTGCTCAGAAAGCTTAATGATCTGAGGGTGGATAAATCTTCTGGCCCTGATGGAATACACCTTGGGTTCAGAAGGAAGCAGCTGGAGAGATTGTGGGGACATTAACGATGATCTTTCAAGAATCGATAGATTCTGGGGTTGTACCGGATGACTGGAAAGTTACAAATGTTCCTCTGCTATTTAAGAAGGGTGGAAGACAGCAGAAAGGAAACTATAGCCCTGTTAGCCTGACATCAGTGGTTGGGAAGTTGTTGGAATCGATTGTTAGGGATGAGATTATGGAGTACCTGGAGGCACATGACAAGTGAGGTCAAAACCAACATGGTTTCCTGAAAGGAAAATCCTGTCTGACAAACCTATTGCAATTCTTTGAGGAAATTACAAGCAGGGTAGGCAAAAGAGATGCAGTTGACATAGAAACATAGAAAATAGGTGCAGGAGTAGGCCATTCGGCCCTTCGAGCCTGCACCGCCATTTATTATGATCATGGCTGATCATCCAACTCAGAACCCTGCACCAGCCTTCCCTCCATACCCCCTGATCCCCGTAGCCACAAGGGCCATATCTAACTACCTCTTAAGTATAGCCAATGAACTGGCCTCAACTGTTTCCTGTGGCAGAGAATTCCACAGATTCACCACTCTCTGTGTGAAGAAGTTTTTCCTAATCTCGGTCCTAAAAGGCTTCCCCTGTATCCTCAAACTGTGACCCCTCGTTCTGGACTTCCCCAACATCGGGAACAATCTTACTGCATCTAGCCTGTCCAATCCCTTTAGGATTTTATATGTTTCAATCAGATCCCCCCTCAATCTTCTAAATTCCAACGAGTACAAGCCCAGTTCATCCAGTCTTTCTTCATATGAAAGTCCTGCCACCCCAGGAATCAATCTGGTGAACCTTCTTTGTACTCCCTCTATGGCAAGGATGTCTTTCCTCAGATTAGGGGACAAAACTGCACACAATACTCCAGGTGTGGTCTCACCAAGGCCTTGTACAACTGCAGTAGTACCTCCCTGCTCCTGTACTCGAATCCTCTCACTATAAATGCCAGCATACCATTCGCCTTTTTCACCGCCTGCTGTACCTGCATGCCCACTTTCAATGACTGGTGTATAATGACACCCAGGTCTCATTGCACCTCCCCTTTTCCTAATCGGCCACCATTCAGATAATAATCTGTTTTCCTATTTTTGCCACCAAAGTGGATAACTTCACATTTATTCACATTAAATTGCATCTGCCATGAATTTGCCCACTCACCCAACCTATCCAAGTCACCCTGCATCCTCTTAGCATCCTCCTCACAGCTAACACTGCCACCCAGCTTCGTGTCATCCGCAAACTTGGAGATGCTGCATTTAATTCCCTCATCCAAGTCATTAATATATATTGTAAACAACTGGGGTCCCACCATTGAGCCTTGCGGTACCCCACTAGTCACTGCCTGCCATTCTGAAAAGGTCCCGTTTATTCCCACTCTTTGCTTCCTGTCTGCTAACCAATTCTCTATCCACATCAATACCTTACCCCCAATACCGTGTGCTTTAAGTTTGCACACTAATCTCCTGTGTGGGACCTTGTCAAAAGCCTTTTGAAAATCCAAATATACCACATCCACTGGTTCTCCCCTATCCACTCTACTAGTTACATCCTCAAAAAATTCTATGAGATTCGTCAGACATAATTTTCCTTTCACAAATCCATGCTGACTTTGTCCGATGATTTCACCGCTTTCCAAATGTGCTGTTATCACATCCTTGATAACTGACTCCAGCAGTTTCCCCACCACCGACGTTAGGCTAACCAGTCTATAATTCCCCGGTTTCTCTCTCCCTCCTTTTTTAAAAAGTGGGGTTACATTAGCCACCCTCCAATCCTCAGGAACTAGTCCAGAATCTAACGAGTTTTGAAAAATTATCACTAATGCATCCACTATTTCTTGGGCTACTTCCTTAAGCACTCTGGGATGCAGACCATCTGGCCCTGGGGATTTATCTGCTTTTAATCCCTTCAATTTACCCAACACCACTTCCCTACTAACATGTATTTTGCTCAGTTCCTCCATCTCCCTGGACCCTCTATCCCCTACTATTTCTGGAAGATTATTTATGTCCTCCTTAGTGAAGACAGAACCAAAGTAATTATTCAATTGGTCTGCCATGTCCTTGCTCCCCATAATCAATTCACCTGTTTCTGTCTGTAGGGGACCTACATTTGTCTTTACCAGTCTTTTCCTTTTTACATATCTATAAAAGCTTTTAGTCAGTTTTTATGTTCTCTGCCAGTTTTCTCTCATAATCTTTTTTCCCCTTCCTAATTAAGCCCTTTGTCCTCCTCTGCTGAACTCTGAATTTCTCCCAGTCCTCAGGTGAGCCACTTTTTTGGCTAATTTGTATGCTTCTTCTTTGGAATTGATACTATTCCAGTTCATCCATGCAATCCTTAAATGCTTGCCATTGCATATCCACCGTCAATCCTTTAAGTGTCATTTGCCAGTCTATCTTAGCTAATTCACGTCTCATACCTTCAAAGTTACTCCTCTTTAAGTTCAGAACCCTTGTTTCTGAATTAACTATGTCACTCTCCATCTTAATGAAGAATTCCACCATATTATGGTCACTCTTACCCAAGGGGCCTCTCACGACAAGATTGCTAATTAACCCTTCCTCATTGCTCAAAACCCAGTCTAGAATGGCCTGCTCTCTCGTTGGTTCCTCGACATGTTGGTTCAAAAAACCATCCCGCATACATTCCAAGAAATCCTCTTCCTCAGCACCTTTACCAATTTGGTTCACCCAATCTACATGTAGATTGAAGTCACCCATTGTAACTGCTGTTCCTTTATTACACACATTTCTAATTTCCTGTTTAATACCATCTCCGACCTCACTACTACTGTAGGTGGCCTGTACACAACTCCCACCAGCGTTTTCTGCCCCTTAGTGTTATGCAGCTCTACCCATATCGATTCCACATCTTCCCGGCTTTTGTCCTTCCTTTCTATTGTGTTAATCTCCTCTCTAACCAGCAATGCCACCCCACCTCCTTTTCTTTCATGTCTATCCCTCCTGAATATTGAATATCCCTGAATGTTGAGCTCCCATCCTTGGTCACCCTGGAGCCATGTCTCTGTGATCCCAACTATATCATAATCATTAATAACAATCTGCACTTTCAATTCATCCACCTTGTTACAAATGCTCCTTGCATTGACACACAAAGCCTTCAGGCGCTCTTTTACAACTCTCTTAGCCCTTATACAATTATGTTGAAAAGTGGCCCTTTTTGATGCTTGCCCTGGATTTGTCGGCCTGCCACTTTTACTTTTCTCCTTACTACTTTTTGCTTCTACCCTCACTTTACACCCCTCTGTCTCTCTGCACTGGTTCCCATCCCCTTGTTGTGAACTAACCTCCTCTCGCCTAGCCTCTTTAATTTGATTCCCACCCCCCCAACCATTCTAGTTTAAAGTCACCTCAGCAGCCCCCGCTAATCTCCCTGCCAGGATATTGGTCCCCCAGGATTCAAGTGTAACCCGTCCTTTTTGTACAGGTCACGCCTGCGCCAAAAGAGGTCCCAATGATCCAAAAACTTGAATCCCTGCCTCCTGCTCCAATCCCTCAGCCACGCATTTATCCTCCACCTCATCGCATTCCTACTCTCACTGTCGCGTGGCACAGGCAGTAATCCTGAGATTACTACCTTTGCGGTCCTTTTTCTCAAAACCCCTTCCTAGCTCCCTATATTCTCCTTTCAGGACCTCATCCCTTTTCCTGCCTATGTCATTGGTACCTATATGTACCACGACCTCTGGCTCCTCACCCTCCCACTTCAGGATATCTTGAACACGATCAGAAATATCCCGGACCCTGGCACCAGGGAGGCAAACTACCATCCGGGTCTCTGGACTGCGTCCACAGAATCACCTATCTGACCCCCTTACTATCGAGTCCCCTATCACAACTGCCCTCCTCTTCCTTTCCCTACCCTTCTGAGCTACAGAGCCGGACTCTGTGCCGGAGGCACGGCCACTGTCGCTTCCCCCGGGTAACCTGTCCCCCCCAACAGTACTCAAACAGGAGTACCTATTGTTAAGGGGCACAGCCACCGGGGTACTCTCTATTACCTGACTCTTCCCCTTCCCCCTCCTAACCGTGACCCACTTGTCTGCCTCCTGTGGCCCCGGTGTGACCACCTCCCTATAACTCCTCTCTATCAACTCCTCACTCTCCCTGACCAGACGAAGGTCATCGAGCTGCAGCTCCAGTTCCATAATGCGGTCCCTTAGGAGCTGCATCTCGATGCACTTGGCGCAGATGTAGACGTCCGGGAGGCTTAGAGACTCCAGGGCCTCCCACATCCGACACCGAGCACACCAAACTGCCCTCACACTCATACTGCCCCTCTCCTCAAATAACAACAGAAAATGAATACCAAACCTTCCTCGCCTCGCCCGTTTCCGCCTTAGCCCGTTGAGCCGAAGCCCTTAAGCCTTCACTCTGCTCCTGGCTCACTCCGCAGCCCGCAAACTCTGCTGCCCGCTGTATGAGGCTCTGTTCCTTTTAAATCTGCCGCGCTGCACTGCCCGACGTCACACGCCTGCGCAGTCCCGCCTCTCTGAACGCCGTTGGAGAAAAAAAACCGAAAATTTCAAAAATGTCTTTCTCCATACTCCCGCTCCGACTCTCAGACTTCCTTCTTCGAATCATAGTGTACTTGGATTTTCAGAAGGCCTTTGACAAGGTGCTGCACATGAGGCTGCTTAGCAAGATAAGAGCCCATAGAATTACAGGGATGTTAGTAGCATGGGTGGAGCATTGGCTAGTTGGCAGAAAACAGAGTGGGAAGAAAGGGATCCTATTTTGGCTGGCTGCCGGTTACCAATGGAGTTCCACAGGGGTCGGTGTTGGGGCCGTTGCTTTTTACAATGTATGTCAATGATTTGGATTACGATATTAATGAATTATTGTCTAAATTTGCTGATGATGCAAAGATTGGTGGAAGTGTGGGTATTGTTGAGGAAACAAAGAGCCTGCAGAGAGACTTAGATAGTTTAGGGGAATAGGCAAAGAAGTGGCAAATGAAATACAGTGTTGGAAAGTGTATGGTTATGCACTTTGTTGGAAGAAATAAATGGGCAAAATATTATTTAGATGGGAAGAGAATTCAAAATGCAAAGATGCAAAGGGACTTGGAAGTCCTGCAAGATACCCTAAAGGTTAACCTCCATGTTGAGTCAGTTGTGAAGAAGGAGAATGCAATGCTGGCATTTATTTCTAGAGGTACAGAATATAAGAGCAGGGATGTGATGTTGAGACTCTATAAGGCACTCGTGAGACCACACTTGGAGTATTGTCTGCAGTTTTGGGCTCCTTATTTTAGAAAGAAGATACTGACATTGGAAAGGGTTCAGAGAAGATTCACAAAAATGATTCCAGGAATGAAAGAGTTACCGTATGAGAAATGTCTGGCAGCTCTTGGGCTGTAGTCCCTGGAGTTCAGGAGAATGAGGGGGGATCTCACAGAAAGACTCCAAATGTTAAAAGCCCTGAAAAGATTAGATATGGCAAAGCTATTTCCCATGGTAGGGGATTCTAGGAAAAGAGGATACTACTTCAAGATTGAAGGACGTCCTTCTAGATCTGAGATGCAGTAGTAAATCTGTGGAATTTGATGCCACGAGCGGTTGCAGAGGCCAAGTCATTGGGTGTATTTAAGGCAGAGATAGATAGGTTCTTGATTAGCCAGGGCATCAAAGGGTGTAGGGTGAAAGCAGGGGAATGGGGATGACTGGAAGAATTGGATCAGCCCATGATTGAATGGCGGAGCAGACTCGAATTGAATGGCCCACTTCTGCTCCTATATCTTCTGGTCTTATGGCCATTGGAGAGTGTAGGATACAAAGGATGCAGGTTCTATTTATGAGGCTGAAATCTAGAATAGAAATGTAAAATACTGTTAATGTATAACTGGCCAGGCGGCATCTATCAAAAGAGAAAAATAGTCCTTTCCACAGAACAGGGAAATGTTAGAGATGCAATAAATTTTAAAATGCACAGTAAATAGAAAGGGGACAACAATAGAATGTGGTGAATACAGAAGAGGTGAAGTAACTGGCATAATGGGTCAGGAAAAAGGGAATGGCCGAATAATTGTACTGGGGTCTGGGCCTTTTTCACATTTGCAATTTATCAATGACAAAAGAAGAAAGTAGTTCCTTGCCAGTAAGTCCATCCATTTATTTCTGTTGGGTCATCAGATCACATCAAGGTATACTGCATATATACTAAGTCAGTTTTAAGTGCAATGGTGCAATGGTGTTCCTATTGAACATGGAACGGTGGAGCTCAGTACAGGCCTTTCAGCCCACGATGTTACACCAACCTTTTAACCTACTCAAAAATCAACTTATCTTTTTCCTCCCATTTAGTCCTCCATTTTTTTTCATTCATGTATGTATCTAAATTGCTTTAATGTATCTGCCAGTACCACCAGTTGTATTTTCCATGTACTTATCATTCTTCGCGTAATACCTAACTCTGGCATCCCTCTGACACTTTCTTCAATCATCTTAAAAGAATGCCCTCTTGCATTATCACTGTTGCCATGGTGAAAAGGCACCTGCTATCCTTTCTATCATCTTGTACACCTCTTTTGGTGGAACATTCCATCATCACATTGAAATTATATGGGTGCTTTTATACATGTTATCCGTGTTATGCTGTTTCTTCAGTCGGTCACAATCACCAGAAGAAAAGATGCAGAAAAGACAAGTACTGTCAAGGAAGGTTTATGTGCTACTAAAAGAACACAAGGGTTATCTATTGTTTAAGATAGATGCCAGAGAGAGAGGCAGACAAAGAACAGTTCTTGGGAACGGTTTCTTGGGAACAGCCGCCTAGCTAGGACATTGGTGCATTGTTGTGGAATATCTGTTAAATCGGGGCTATGGACAATTCTGATTTGATGGAGGCAGATGTGAAAGCACAGAGGGACATCTGGAGAAATTTCTGAAATGCCCGTCTGCTGCTGTCGTTACTGCACGATCGTGAATCTTCCTGAGGGAAGTCCTCAAAATCCCCAGCTTTAGCTGCTGTTGGCGACCGAGATTGAGGTCGAATCGCTCGGATAGTGATGGCGCTCAGTACTCGGTGTCGGAGAGCTGATCAGAGGCTCGAAGTTTTCGGATGACCCAGAGTCAGACTGTGGTCAGGCATGGCAGGGAGAGTTTTTCTTCCTTCTCCCGTCTGCGTGAGATGTGGGACATTTGAGAGACTTTGAACTTTGTACTGTGCTCATGGACTCTTCTTCATCAAGTTATGGTATTGTTGCACTGTTGTAACTATATGTTATAATTATGTGGTTTTGTCAGTTTTTTCAGTCTTGGTCTGTCCCGTGTTTTGTGATATCACACCGGAGAAAATATTGTATCATTTCTTAATGCATGTGTAACATTCCGTTATATTGGCTCGTGAATGTCTAGGGGAAATCCTGCCCAGCACCTGCTTCAACAGTCCCCTCAGGGTCAATCGTCGCCCGAATCAATCTCAAACATCAATCATCAGCCAGCACACCCAGTAAATTTTAACACATACACTTTATAGATATTACTAATTCTAGGGCATTAATATACATTTGATACAGAGAGGAAAGTAATGGGAAAAAAAAGGCGCCAACACTTATCAAAGTCCAAGTTCTTCGCGCGCTACCGTTGGAGCTCAAATTCGACGTCAGACGACCACCCAAATTCCGTCGACCCACGGCTCGGGACCACCCGAAGTGATCGACCGGAGCCTCTCCGCACGTCCGCCGTCCTCCTCGTTTCTCCTCCCGACTACGGGCCAAAACTCAGTCCACAGTCATACCATACAGCATGGCATCCGAAAACAAAACGATACATAACCACCCATTGGCTAATAGCACCCTCTTATCACCCTCTAAACCACAATAAGCTGCTAGCGCAAACTCTCTGCAGCGTTAAAACACAACAAAGCCGCATTCCACAGATTAACATAACAAAATCGCCATTTTAAATGTAACAAAAGAAAGACCCCGTACACATGCATTACTAAATGACAATAAAAGAGGACTGCATGTCTTCATAATCTAATATCATCGACAATCAGGAGAGGTCTGTATTGAAATCAGGAATATTCTAATTTTCAAGGTGTAAACCTAAATGGACTTGCTGCTGTAAGTCTTTTGAAAATTATTACTGATACATCAACTGAAAAATTTCTTCCTCAGGGAAACTGTACATTATCATTAAAACTAATACTATTCATTCCAGGTGCAGTTTACCACTTGAATAGACACATAACATTGACTGTAACTGGATAAGCTGTGAATATTTATTAGCCCATGCCTTTGACCATTGTTACTGAACCTCAGCAACCTTCTCTAATTGAAAGTAAAAGCATACAAAATGTGAATGGTCATTTTTGTAATATAACACTTCTATAATCTTTTAATGTCTGTACCTCAAATCAGAGATGATTTGTATTATATTATGGCAGAGCAGTCTATTTAAATCTGTATCAGTTGATGGGAATGCAGAAGTTATTCCTTCAAAATATGAGGTTAACATGAAGGAAATTAAGTTTATTCTCTGTTTTGAAAGTAATTTGGTTTCACTATGAAATATAACAACAGATACTGTAAGTGTGGAGCCTATTCTGAATACTAAAACTTCTTGTTTCAGGAATTTGCATTGCACAACCCTATGAACTGACGGTAATGAAAGACTTTTTCATCGACCTTCGACTTCCATACTCAGCTGTTCGCAATGAACAAGTGGAAATTCGAGCAGTCCTTTACAATTATCATACTTCAAAAATTCAAGTAAGTTTGGCAACGATATTCGATATTCTAAAGACTTCAGTCACAAGGAGATCATTGTAAATCCTGCAATGAATGTAATGGAGTTGTGTAATGGGGTGTAGAACAGGTTAAGTGAATAGTGTTGCATTTATAACAATGGTCCAAGGTCAGAAGTGTAACTGGATGAAGAGGAGTTACAGGAGAGGGATCAGAGATTGAATGTGAAGAGGCAAAAGATTTAAATTTTCTGGAAGGTGATACAAACAGACAAAATCATGTTGTAACACACACAAAAAATGCTGGTGGACGCAGCAGGCCAGGCAGCATCTATAGGAAGAGGTACAGTCAACGTTTCAGGTCAACCCTTCGTCAGGACTAACTGAAAGAAGAGCTAGTAAGAGATTTGAAAGTGGGAGGGAGAGGGGGAGATCCGGAGTGATAGGAGAAGACAGGAGGGGGAGGGATGGAGCTAAGAGCTGGAAAGTTGATTGGCAAAAGGGATACGAGGCTGGAGAAGGGAGAGGATCATGGGAAGAGAAGCCTAGGAAGAAAGAAAGGGGAAGGGGAGCCCAGAGGATGGAGACAGGCAAGGAGTTATAGTGAGAGGGACAGAGGGAGAAAAAAGAGAGAGACAAAAAGGGGGGGGCGGGAATAAATAAATAAATAAGGGATGGGGTACGAAGGGGAGGAGAGGCATTAACGGAAGTTAGAGAAGTCAATGTTCATGCCTTCAGGTTGGAGGCTACCGATTATGGAATATAAGGTGTTGTCCCTCCAACCTTCATCTTGACAGTAGAGGAGGCCAGGGATAGACATATCAGAATGGGAACGGGACGTGGAATTAAAATATGTGGCCACTGGGAGATCCTGCTTTCTCTGGTGGACAGAGCATAGGTGGTCAGCGAAATGGTCTCCCAGCCTGCGTCGGATCTCACCAATATATAGACGGCAGCACCGGGAGCACCAGACGCGGTATTTCACCCCAGCTGACACTTCACAGGTGAAGTATCGCCTCACCTGGAAGGACTGTCTGGGGCCCTGAATGGTGTGAGGGAGGAAGTGTAAGGGCATGTGTAGCACTTGTTTTGCTTACTAGGATAAGTGTCGGGAGGGAGATCGGTGGGAAGGGATGGGGGGTATGAATGGACAAGGGAGTCGTGTAGGGAGCTTGTTGTCAATCATGTTGTCTTGTGTTCACCATTGGTGGAGTGGAGGGACAATAGATGTGCATTGCATGAAGCTGTAGGGTGTGAAGAGGACAGATGATAGTCTGAAGGGCATGAAAGAATCTGAACAAGACAAATGTAAGTTAGAATCTCTGAGAAACGCAGGTCAGTGAACAAAATGGCTACAGCAGTACAGGAGGTGTTAAACAGAGATGAAGGATAGAGAATAGACGAGGACAGTGATACATCAAGAGGATATAGAACTGCTTTTAAATGAAATGGTGAGACAGATATTAGACAAAAGTCAATGTACATGAATATGAAATCGGTGGACAGGATCAATTAAAGCTCAGAAGGAAAATGTGTACTAAGTTAATACTGGAGAAGTTCTATGGAACTCCAAATAGGGAGAAGGATATGGAAGATGCAATCTCCACCAGGGTCATGACTAAGGAAATGGGATGTTATGTTGGAGCTGTATAAGACATCGGTGAAGCTTAATTTGGAGAATTCTGTGCAGTTTTGGTCACCTACCTACAGGAAAGATGTAAATAATGTCAAAAGAGTAAAGAGAAAATTTACAGGGATGCTGCCGGGTCTGAAGGACCTGAGTTGTATGGAAAGATTGAGTAGATTAGGACGTTATTCCTTGGAATGTAGAAGATTAAGAGGAGATATGATAGAAATATTTAAAAAATGAGTGGTAAAATAGGGTAAATGCAAGCAGGCTTTTTCCAGAGGTTGTGTGGGACTAAAACTAGAGGTCATGGGTTAAGGGTAAAAGGTCAAAAATTTAAAGGGAGTATGAGGGGAAACGTCACTCAGATGGTTGTGAAAGTGTGGAGTGCGTTGCCACTGCAAGTGGTGCAGTGATTTCAATGTTTAAGAGAAGTTTGAATAGGTACGTGGATGGTAGGGGTATGTAGGCCTATGGTCCCGGTGCAGGTCGATGGGGGTAGGCAGTTTAAATGGCTCTCTATGGCCTGTTTCTCTGCTGTACTTCTCTATGACTTTGACCAAGGGCTATATGCAAAGACTATAAATATTGGGAGACTTCAATATTACACCATTTGGATAATTAGAATCAAGAGAAGAAAATACTGAAATGTGTTCAGGTGATCTTTTTAGCCTATTGAGGGAGGCATTGCCATCTTTGTGCCAGGGAATGAGGTGAGACAAATGGGCCACATGCTAATGGGAAACTATTTTGGTGAGTGATCATTATTATCATCATAATATTTAGGTTAGTGGTGGAGAAGGCAAGGAAGAACAGTGGAATTCATAAAGTGGAAAATGGCCAACTTCAATGAGATGGGGGAATGGCTTAGCTAGAATAAATGGCATCAATGGTTGAGAGGAAAAGAAAAGTGTTGATAGGAAAAGTGTGAAATCTTTAATGAGATATTTCAGCTACAGGCAGTGCACATGAAATAGCAGGGAAACAATTATGAGGTTCATTTCAGTGTAAGGGAGAAGGAGAATATCATTAAATAACAGAGGGTGCATGATCTATTTCATATACATTCAAGTTCTGAATGCATTAAATAAAGAAGGAATCGCGACAAGCAAAGAGACATTATGAGTAGGTAATTCAGCATTATTCTACTGGCATACAAGTCATACACAGGCAATAAGAGATTGGAATGGACCTTATTGGGAATGGGTTATGTTTGGTGGATAAAATTGTGACAATTAATATTGGAAGGTTTGTTGAGAACAATAATGCTAATATATTGACAGTTCAAGAGAGCAGAAATGAGGTATATGAAGGTTGAAATGTGATAGAAGGTCCAGTTATATTTAGAAGAAAAGCTTACTAGGTCCCATTGAATTACATCCTATGTTTCACAAAGAAGCAGGCTTGGAGAAAGCTGGAAACATGCTGTTCTAAATAGTCATTGATATGGGAGGAAGCAGGGAAATGGAAAATAGCAAATGTTACATCCATGTCCAAGAAATGGTGCAGGAATACTTGTAACTACAGACCCTTCAGATTAACATTCGTGACACAATTTCCTCTGAATGTATGAGGAACAAAAATAGAAAATAGAGCACAACATTATAAAGACAATTTGGGAAATAGAAATCTAGAGGTATGTGTGCATCAAATGTTACACCCACCCTGAACACTATTCCTGAAACAGATGATCTGGTGATTTCTTGCATTCTTTGCAGCAGTTTGCTAAATTATTTTGAAATTGCAGTAGTGACCACATCTAAAAAGTAATATACTATAATGCCTGCAAATGGTTCTGGGATATGTTGTATTTGTTCATTAAAGTAATCATTGTGTATTTTACATAGAAACATAGAAAATAGGTGCAGGAGTAGGCCATTCGGCCCTTCGAGCCTGCATCGCCATTTATTATGATCATGGCTGATCATCCAACTCAGAACCCTGCCCCAGCCTTCCCTCCATACCCCCCGATCCCTTTAGCCACAAGGGCCATATCTAACTCCCTCTTAAATATAGCCAATGAACTGGCCTCAACTGTTTCCTGTGGCAGAGAATTCCACAGATTCACCACTCTCTGTGTGAAGAAGTTTTCCTAATCTCAGTCCTAAAAGGCTTCCCCTTTATCCTCAAACTGTGACCCCTTGTTCTGGGCTTCCCCAACATCGGGAACAATCTTCCTGCATCTAGCCTGTCCAATCTCTTTAGGATTTTATATGTTTCAATCAGATCCCCCCTCAATCTTCTAAATTCCAACGAATACAAGCCTAGTTCATTCAGTCTTTCTTCATATGAAAGTCCTGCCATCCCAGGAATCAATCTAGTGCACCTTCTTTGTACTCCCTCCATGGCAAGGATGTCTTTCCTCAGATTAGGGGACCAAAACTGCACACAATACTCCAGGTGTGGTCTCACCAAGGCCTTGTACAACTGCAGTAGTATCTCCCTGCTCCTGTACTCGAATCCTGTCGCTATAAATGCCAGCATACCATTCGCGTTTTTCACCGCCTGCTGTACCTGCATGCCCACTTTCAATAACTGGTGCATAATGGCACCCAGGTCTCGTTGCACCTCCCCTTTTCCTAATCGGCCACCATTTAGATAATAATCTGTTTTCCTATTTTTGCCAGCAACGTGGATAACTTCACATTTATCCACATTAAATTGCATCTGCCATGAATTTGCCCACTCACCCAACCTATCCAAGTCACCCTGCATCCTCTTAGCATCCTCCTCACAGCTAACACTGCCACCCAGCTTCGTGTCATCCGCAAACTTGGAGATGCTGCATTTAATTCCCTCATCCAAGTCATTAATATATATTGTAAACAACTGGGGTCCCAGCACTGAGCCTTGCGGTGCCCCACTAGTCACTGCCTGCCATTCTGAAAAGGTCCTGTTTATTCCCACTCTTTGCTTCCTGTCTGCTAACCAATTCTCTATCCACATCAATACCTTCCCCCAATACCATGTGCTTTAAGTTTGCACACTAATCTCCTGTGTGGGACCTTGTCAAAAGCCTTTTGAAAATCCAAATATACCACATCCACTGGTTCTCCCCTATCCACCCTACTAGTTACATCCTCAAAAAATTCTATGAGATTCGTCAGACATGATTTTCCTTTCACAAATCCATGCTGACTTTGTCCGATGATTTCACCGCTTTCCAAATCTGCTGTTATCACATCTTTGATAACTGACTCCAGCAGTTTCCCCACCACCGACGTTAGGCTAACCGGTCTATAATTCCCCGGTTTCTCTCTCCCTCCTTTTTCAAAAAGTGGGGTTACATTAGCCACCCTCCAATCCTCAGGAAGTAGTCCAGAATCTAACCAGTTTTGAAAAATTATCACTAATGCATCCACTATTTCTTGGGCTACTTCCTTAAGCACCCTGGGATGCAGACCATCTGGCCCTGGGGATTTATCTGCCTTTAATCCCTTCAATTTACCTAACACCACTTCCCTACTAAGATGTTTTGCGGGTAACTAGTTGGTTGTTGGATCCCTGGTGAAGACCTCAGGTTCTGCATCATGGATTCTGTTGTCACTGGACTCAAGTCTCCAGATGTTGACCAAACAGTGAAGAACTTTCAGAAGCCACTTAGTACCTGGGACCTTGGATTCTGTAGTTCTGTGTGCTATTCCTGGATGAAAGAGCTGCTGTGAATTGGATATCTTCACTTCAAGGACCTGCCAACGAATAGGTAGTTGCCTACATTACGGAATCCCTGCTTGCTAGTTTCCCATAGGTGTTCTGTAACTTAGAACTGCTGTACAAATTCAAATGTTTTTGTAAAGTTGAGCAAAACTTTGCATGCTCATTAACAGAGTTGAGAGACAACAGGAAAGTGAGAATATTTTATTGGCTTCTAACACAAGTACTGAGTATGAGGTTCACTCTGCATGCTGCCCTTGATTCTATGCTATTACACAAATTTCAGGCCAAAAAGTAGAAGTCGAAGTCCATCTCATCTTAATAAAATAAGGGTAGACCATGCAGTCATTGAGCCTGCTCTATGATCCACCACTTATTGGAGCTTGGAGCCATAGAGAGATCCGTCAGGGAAACAGGTCTTTGTCTCACAGAGTCTGTGTTGTTAATTAACCACCTGCTTGTGCTAATCATTCGTTAATCCCATTTAGTTTCTCTCCACATTTTCACCAACTCCTCCTGGATACTACCACACACCTACATGATAAGGGCAATTTCTGTGGCCAATTAAACTACCAGCCAGTGTGTCTGTGATGTGGGAGGAATCCTGAGTCCCAGGGGAAAGCCCTGCAATCACAAGGAGAATGTGCAAACTCTGCACAGAAAGTAACCATGTTGAGATTGGTCCAAGGTCTCTGGCATCTCTACAGATTTTGCCACCGCGTCACCATTGTTGGTTCCCTGTGTTCTCCAATCCCATTGTATTCTGAAAATCTGTCGACTTTAGCTTGGAATCAACTCTTCTATGCAACTCACGGTGGCCAATTCCAAAGATCCACAATTCTTTGAGAGAATCAAATTCTTTCTACAATGCTAAAATGGCGGATCTCTGATCCCAAGCTTGTGCCTCTTTCCAGCCTTGGAGTTTAGAAGAATGAGGGGAGACCTCATAGAAACATTTCAAATGTTGAAAGGCATGGACAGAGTGGATGTGGCAAAGTTGTTTTACACGATGGGGGAGTCTAGTACGAGAGGGCATGACTTAAGGATTGAAGGGCGCCCATTCAGAACAGAAATGTGAAGAAATTTTTTTAGTCAGAGGGTGGTGAATCTGTGGAATTTGTTGCCACGGGCAGCAGTGGAGGCCAAGTCATTGGGTGTATTTAAGGCAGGGATTGATAGGTATCTGAGTAGCCAGGGCATCAAAGGTTATGGTGAGAAGGTGGGGGAGTGGGACTAAATGGAAGAATGGATCAGCTCATGATAAAATGGCCGAGCAGACTCGATGGGCTGAATGGCTGGCTTCTGCTCCTTTGTCTTATGGTCTTATAGTCTTATGGACACAGCATCCATCCTGGGAGGTAGCTCTAGAACCTTGTCTTACGTTTCTCAGCCAGTTCTCAAATCTTTTCCTTTAAGACTACTTGCTGATCCCAATCTAATGAATATCTATTAGAAGAATTTAATTGTTAGTTGCTTGAGATTACTGGATTGAAAATAGATCTTCTACTATCAACCATCTGTCATTAAACTATTATTTATGCTGCTATATTCATTTTTATATATTATGTAATATTGTTATATGTAATTACATATGGATTCTTCAAATCTTAGGGCAACACAATGTGCTTTACAGTCAATTTTGAATTGCTTGAAGGTTAGTGTGGAGACACAGTAGAGTCGCGGCTAGCAAAATGCTATTATGGTGCCAGCAATCTGGATTCAAATCCACCCCTCTTTGTAAGAAGTTTCAACATTCTCCCTGTGACTGTGTGGATTTACCCTGGGTACTGTGATTTGTGTCCACATTTGAAAGATGTATGGGTTAGTAGGGTTTTTGGTCATGTGGGTCTGTTACTGTGCTGTATATCTAAACCTATTCATGATTAAAATGTATAAAGCACAAAACAAGTGCACACACAGCAAGAGCCCACAGACTGCAATGTGGTAATAGGTGGATAAATTGCTTTCATGATGTTGTTCGAAGCAAACATATTGGTCGCAGAACTGGCCCGCTTTCTTCAAATGAATTGCAAAGGAATCTCTTACCAAGGACTCATGCTAACGTCCTTTAATGATATATCTGGAAAAGCCTTTCAGGACATAGTGATGTGATACTGAGAGAAGTTTGTTTTTACATTTACTGTTATTACATTTTTGGCACTTTTAAAATTCCAGGTTCGTGTAGAGTTTCCATACAATGAGAAGCTGTGCAGCAATGCAAAACCAACAAAACGATATTCTGTTAAAGTCACTATTCCTGAACAATCATCTACTGTGGTGCCTTATGTTATAGTTCCACTGACTGAGGGAGAAATAGTAATTGAAGCCAAGGCCTCAGTTATGCATGTCTTTGTGATTGATGGAATAAAAAAGCAGCTCCGAGTAGTGGTAAGTTCCAAATAATTAAACTTCCAACATCCAGCAACGTAAGTGATTATGAAAGATTTGTTTCACATCAGGTCAGATGTCTGAAATAGTATTGAACTGCTGATACAAACCTTTGGATTGCTCAAAATCTAAATTTGAAAAGTGCAAACATTTGAACAAACTTGAACATTTGATAGTATTCCTGGGAACATAATTAAGGAGTGGCGATTGGGCAGAAGGATAATCCAGCAGTTGCTAAGTATTTTGTTGAATTCACTGTTAATGAATAAACAGTTTTTCTAGCCTGTGATGATGAAGGAATGGTGAAATATTTCAAAGTCTGATGATATGGAACCTGCAGAAGAAGATGGACCTGTGTGGCTCCTTGCAGTGTCTTATACACTAGAGTTAATCGTGTTGAAGGGGATACTGAAATCTATTATCAGTCAGCTCTGAGCTCTCACACATATAAACCGAGGTGTATTACATGGACAGTTGCATGGAATGCAGAGTAAATAACTCTTATAGTAAATGAACACCTAGAAGAAACCAAACCTTTACATATTTCCTGTATCCTTTCTTCCTGTAGCCAGAAGGAGTAAAGAATGAACTCCTGGTACATAATTATTTTTTGGAACCCAAAGGTAAGTGTCCACTATGTTGAAACCCCTCAAAATATGCAGTTGTCAGTAACAATATACTCTATTTAAATTGTCCCTCGATTTTGTTTCACTAGAATGTTATCAAACCAAATCTGACACTGGAGATAAAAATAATGTTAGGGCAAATGACCAATAATTTAGTCAGAACAGATAGAAAGAGAAACTGTAACTATAACAAATCTTCTGTGGTAACTATGGAGAGAGAAATGGAGTTGATTCTTATGTTGATACTATTTGGTGCAGATGAGGAAAAGATAAAAGAATAAGGATTTAAGGTGCAGAGCAAGCCAAAGAGTGTTCATATAATAGAGCAAAAATTAGTGGGAAGTTAGAGGATTGAGAAACTTTTAAAAATCAGCAGAAGGCAACTAAAAATATCATAAAGGAAAAGTTGGAATACGAAAGTAAGCTAGCAAATAATATTAAAGAGGATACCAAAGGTTTCTTCAAGTACATAGTCTAAAGAGAAATGAGTGGAGATATTGGTAGTACTGGAGGACAAGGGAATGGCAGACCAACTGAATACTGTAGGTATCTTGCATCAGTCTATACTGTATGCCAGAGATTCCAGAGTGTCAGGGGGCAGAAGTGTGTGAAGTTGCCAATACTAGGGAGAAGGTTCTTTCGAAACTGAAAGGTCTGAAGATAGTTAGGTCACCTGGACTAGATGGTATACACCCCAGGGTTCTGGAAGAGGTGGGTGAAGAGATTGTGAAGGCATTAGCAATGTCATCGGTGCAACTTCAAATGAAAAAGAAGGCGTGGTTTCCAAAAGGAAAAAAAATTGTTTAACAAATCCATTGTAATTCTTTGAAGAAACAAAAAGCAGGATAAAATCTGTGGATCTTGTGTACCAGTATTTTTTGAAGGCCTTTGACAAGGTGCCACACGTGAGGCTGCTTAACAAGGTAAGAGTCCATAGTATTACAGGATGCATACCAGCATTGATATAGCAGTTAATAAGGGGAGCCTTCTCAGGTTGGCTGTTGGTGACTAGTGATGCTCCACAGGAGTCTGTGTTGGTATTGCTTTTTTAAAATGTTATATATCAATGACTTGGATGACAGAATTGATGGCTTTGTGCAATGTTTGCGGATGATACAAAGGTAGGTGTAGGGGGCTGTTAGTTTTGATGAAGCAGAGAGGCTACCAAAGGACTTAAGATAGATTAAGACTATAGGCAAAGAAGTGGCAGCTGAAATAGTATTAGGAAGTGTGTGTTCATGCACTTTGGTCAAAAAATAATGGTAGACTATTTTTTAAATGGAGAGAAAATTTAAAAAATCTGAGATGCAAAGGGACTGGGGAGTCCTCGTGCTAGATTCCCATAAGGATAATTTGTAGGTTGAGTCTGTGGTGAGGAAGGCAAATGCAATGTTAGCATTCATTTGAGGCAGACTAGACTATATGATACGAAGATAGGTTGAGGGGTAGGCAATACTGAGAAGTAATGTAATTGCAGCAGGACTTAGCCAGGTTGGAAGAATGGGCAAAAAACTGGCAGATGGAATACAGTGTTGGGAAATGTATGATAATGCACTTTGGTAAAAGGAAAAATAGTGTGGACTATTATCTAGAAGGTACAAACATCAGAGGTGCAGAGGGGCTTAGGAGTCCTTGTACAAGACTCCCAAAAGATTAATTTACAGGTTGAGTCTGTGGTAAAGAAGGCAAATATAATGTTGGCATTTATTTCAAGGAGAATAGAATATAAAAACAAAGAGATAATGCTGTGCCTTTATAAGTCACTAGTCAGGCCGCACTTGGAGAATTGGCAAAAGTTTTGGGCCCCATATCTCAGAAAGGACATGTCATTGGAGAGAGTCCAGAGGAGGTTCATAAAGATGATTCCAGGAATGCAGAAGTTAATGTATGAGGTTTGGCATCTTTGGGCCCGCATTGATTGGAATTTAGAAGAATGTGGAGGCGGGGAGATCTCACTGAAACCTAGTGAATGTTGAGAAGACTAGATAGAGTGAATGTGGAGAGGAAGTTTCCTATGGTGAGGGTATCCAGAACTAGAGAACACAGCCTCAAAACTGATGGGTGACCCTATAGAACAGAGTAAGGAGGAATATTTTTAGCCAGAGGGTTGTAAATCTGTGGATTGCTCTCCCACAGACTGCGGTGGAGGCCAAGTCCGTGCGTATATTTAAGGCAGTTTGATTGTCTCCTGATCAGTCAGGGCATCAAAGGATATAGCAAGAAGGCAGATGTATGGGGTTGAGTGGGATCTGGGATCAGCCATGATGGCATGGTGGAGCAGGCTCGATAGGCTGAATGGCCTACTTCTGCACCTATGCCTCGTAGTCTTATAAAAGCAAGGATGTAATGTTGAGGCTTTAAAAAGCACTGGTAATGCCTCACGGAGTACTGCAAGCAGTTTTTGGCCCCTTATCTAAAACAAAGGATATACTGACATTGCAGACGTTTCAAAGGAGGTGTAAGAAAATGATTCTTGGATTCAAAGGCTTGTCATACAAAGTACATTTCATGGCTGTGGGTCTGTACTCACTGGAATTCAGAAGAATAAGGGGTGGTCTTATTGAAGCCTATCGAATGTTGAAAGGGTTTGATAGAGTGGATGTGGAGAGGTTGTTCCCTATGATGGGGGAGTCTAAGACCAGGGGCACTGACTCAGAATCGAGGGTTGTCCTTTTAGAACTGAGTTGAGGAGGAATCTCTTCAGCTAGAGGTGGTGGATCTGTGGAATTCGTTGCTGTGGAGGCCAAGTCATTGAGTATACTTAAGGTAGAAGTTTATAGATTCTTGATTAGTCAGGGTGTGAAGAGAGATGGGGAGAATGCAACAGGTTGGGGCTGAAAGGGAAATGTATCAGACATAGTGAAATGGCAGAACAGACTCGATGGGCCAAATGTCTTAATTCTGCTCCATTATCTTATGGCCTTGTAAAGACTAATGCAAAGTATTTAAGCGTATCTGATATTTCATTGTCCTTCATTACTGCCTCACCAGCTTCATCTTCCAGTGGTCCAATATCAACTCTCACCTCCCTTTTACTCCTTATATAACTGAAAACCTTCAAGTATCCTCTTTATATTATTGGCTAGTTTGCCCCTGTATTTCATCTTCTCCCTTCTTATCACATTTTTAGTCGCCTTTTGTTGGATTTTAAAAACTTCCGAATCATTCAACTTCCCACTCACTTTTGCTACATTGTATGGCCTCTCCTTAGCTTTTATGCAGTCCTTAACTTCCCTTGTCAGCCAGAGTTGCCTACCCCTGCAATTTGAGAACTACTTCTGTGAGACATATCTCTACTATGCTTTGAACTATTCCCAGAAACTTCAGCCACCTCTGTTCTGCCGTCAACCCACCAGTATCCTCCTCCAATCAACCTGGGCAAGTTCCTCTCTCATGCCTCTGTAATTCCCTTTATTCCATTCCAAGACTGATATATGTGACTTGTGCTTCTCCCTCTCAAATTGCAGTATGAATTCACTCATATTATGATTACTGCCTCCGAAGGGTTCCCTTACTTTAAACTCCAAAATAAAATGTGGAACATTACACAACGCCCAATCTAAGATAGGCTCAAGCATAAGCTGCTCTAAGAAGCCATCCCATAGGCATGCAATAAACACCCTCTCTTGCAATCCGACACCAACCTGATTTTCCAAATCCCCTTGCATATTGAAGTCCCCCATTACAATTGTGTCATTACCCTTATTACATGCCCTTTCCAGCATGCTTTGCTCACAAACTTGGCTACTATTTGGAGGCCAATATATGATTCCCATAATGGTATTTTCACCCTTGCAGATTCTTCACCCACAAAGATTTGACATTCTCTAATCCTGTGTCACCTCTTTCTAAAGATGTAATTCCATCTCTTACCAACAGAAATCCAATATATAATTCATAACAATAAAAAAGCACCCAACATAGAATTATGGAAAATTAGTATCCACCCCAACCTCCCACTGAAAAAAAAACCCAGGCCAACCATTTCTGCGTGTAAAAGAAAAAAAAATTGGATCATTCAACCCCAGAGAACTGTAGATATATATAGAAAAAAAGAAAGTATAACGCCGACTACCAAAAGTATAATGTAATTCACAACAAAAAACCGTATCACTTACAAACAAAAGCTGAAAGTAAGGGATTGTAGCATACCAAAAAAAAAGACAAATTTAACCTAAAGAAGAGTTATGAAAGTATTCAAGAAAAGGTCCCCACACCTTATGAAACTTTATGTCCGAATTAAGAAGTGAATAATAAATCTTTTCATGGTCTAAACAGGACATAATATCACTAATCCATTGAGCGTGAGTGGGTGGGGCAGCATCTCTCCACCAAAGAAGAACCAACTGTCTAGCCAAGAGAGAGGCAAAAGATAATGTTTGACATTTAGTCGGACTCAAGTGCATGTCTACTTCACCCAAGGTGCCAAAAAGAGCAACCAGAGGGTTAGGTTCTAAATGGCAATTAAGAATATGAGATAGGGTTGATTAAGCGAAGCCTGCGCCCCTTTACACTTATCACAAACAGGACTAATGTCAGGGTAATACCGCGATAATTTGGTTTTAGACATATGAGCCCTGTGTACAACCTTAAACTGCAAAAGGCAGTGGCGAGCACATAGGGAGGTTGAATTGACTGACTTAAGAATTGAATCTCAAACCACATCAGATAAGGATATATTTTGATCATGTTCCCAGGCAGTTCTAATTTTATCGAAGGGGGCACGCTTCAAAATCACTAACTTATCCTGAATAGCAGATATTAAACCTTTCCCCAATGGATTGATACAAGGAAACAAGTCCAGAACATTTTTCTCAGACATCTCAGGAAAGTTTGATATCAAAGGGTTAATGAAATGTCTAATTTGAGGATACCTAAAGAAATGAATATTAAGTAGATTACACTTTACAGACAGTTGTTGAAAAGTTGCAAAGCGACTATCTATGAAAAGATATTCAAAGTGCCTAATACCCTTTCTATACCAATCGTAAAATGTTGAGTCCCGCATAGAAGGTAGGAAAAGATGATTGTGTAAAATAGGGCTAGAGAGAGAGAGAAACCATGAAGACCATTAAATTTTCTAAACTGAGCCTATATTCTTAAGGTATGTCTGATAAGAAGATTAACAATAAGTCTAGGCAAATGACAAGGGAGTGTGGATCCGAGAAGTGCAGAAATATAAAGATCCTTAGTAGAGTTCAACTCCATTGCCACCCATTTTGGGCAGTCAGACTTATTATGGAAGAAAGACCAAAAAATAAGAGAACGAATATTGGCTGCCCAATAATATAAATGAAAATTAAGCGGGCCATTCCACCTTCCATTTTAGATTTTTGAAGGTGAGCTTTATTAAGTCTAGGGCGTTTAGCCTTCCAGAGATAGGACGAAATAATAGAATCTAACCCATCAAAAAAAGCTTTAGAAATAAAAATTGGTAAAGACTGAAATAGATACAAAAATTTAGGAAGGATATACATTTTAATAACATTAATACAATAGACAATAGGCAATAGGTGCAGGAGTAGGCTGTTCGGCCCTTTGAGCCAGCACCGCCATTCACTGTGATCATGGCTGATCATCCACAATCAGTAAACAACAAACAACAAACCCAGTCCTGATGAAGGGTCTCGGCCTGAAACGTCGACTGTACCTCTTCCTAGAAATGCTGCCTGGCCTGCTGTGTTCACCAGCAACTTTGATGTGTGTTGATCCTCAATCAGTACCCTGTTCCAGCCTTCTCCCCATATTCCTTGACTCCGCTATCACTAAGAGCTCTATCTAACTCTTTCTTGAAAGCATCCAGAGAATTGGCCTCCACTGCCGTCTGAGGCAGAGTATTCCACAGATCCATAACTCTCTGGGTGAAAAAGTTTTTCCTCAACTAAGTGGCCTAACCCTTATTCTCAAACTGCGGCCTCTGGTTCTGGACTCCCCCAACATCGGAACATGCTTCCTGCCTCTAGCGTGTCCAATCCCTTAAGAATCTTATATATTTCAATACGACCTACAAGAGACATAGACAAGGGTGACCACTGTGTCAAACTCTGTTTCGTAGAGTTTAGATGATTGGTAAATTTTTCTCGAAAAAGATTCTTAAAAGTTCCTTGTTACTGTAATACCAAGATAAGTGAATTGATTGTTAGCTACTTTGAAAGGGAGGTCACTAAAGCTTGTGATTCTTTATTAATTGGAAAGAGTTCACTCTTATGTAAATTAAGTTTATAACCAGGAAGCTGACTAAATTTATTAAGAAGTGAAGACGTTAAGGGTAGGAGGTAGTGGGGTTTGAGATAAAAAGTAAAAGATCATCAGCATAAAGGGAAACTTTATGCTCAACACCTCCCCTCCAAATCCTCATCACTTCAGCACAGCTACGAAACGCAATGGCAAGTGGTCCTATAGCCAAATCGAAGAGTAAGGGACTTAAAGGGCAACCGTGACGAGTGCCGCGTTTAAGACTGAAAGACTGGGATAGCTGAGAGCTGGTCAAAACAGAAGCGGTGGGACGTAAATATAGCAATTTAATCCATGTAGTAAAACTTCGTCCAAAATCAAATTTTTCTAAAACCGCAAAAAGGTAATTCCACTTGACACGATTGAACGCTTTCACCGCATCAAGAGAAATAACACATTCAGGAGTCCCAGCTGAGGGTGAATATAAGATATTAAATAAGCGCTGTATATTAAAAAAGGGAAGGTAATTTTTGATAAAACCAGCTTGATCTTCAGAAATAATAGAGGGTATACTGTTCTCTAATCTATGAGCCAAAACTTTAGCCAAAATTTTAACATCGACATTTAATAAAGAAATCGGCCTATACGAAGAACACTCTGTCGGATCTTTACCTTTTTTTGGCTAAAAGGATGATACATGCCTTGTTAAATGATGCAGGCAAGTTACCATGCTTAACCCAATCAGATAGAACTAAAAATAATTGAGACGAAAGCAGTGAAGAAAATGATTTATAAAATTCTGCAGAAAAGCCATCAGGTCCAGGAGATTTACCGACTGTAATACAGAGATGGCAGACGATATTTCCTCTATTGATAATGGTTCATTGAGTAATGCTTTAAAGTCAGGGGAGAGCGAAGGAATACTTAAACTATTTAAAAAATGCTCAACCGAGATATTCTCATTTAAAGATTCAGAGGTATAAAGTCAAGAATAATAGTTCTTAAATGTGTCATTAATATCAGAATGATTCAAAGTAATGCTCCCATTTCCCATTTGAATTTTTGTAATTTGTTATTTAGCTTTAAAGCTTCTTAGTTGGTTAACTAAAAACTTACTGGACCATGAATATAAAATCGGCTGTTACTTTCAAAAAGTTGGCGTTCAACCAGCCGAGTGAAGATGAGGTCAAACTTAGTTTGAAATTCTGCTCTATTCTTATACAATTCAGGATTTTTTGGTCTGGGCATATAATTGGTCTGTTGATTTAATTTTACCAATCAAGTCTAAATGCTCTATATAGGTCTTTCTTTTCAGATTCAAAGTATATGAAATTATTTGACCCCTCAAATATGCTTTCATGGCATCCCAGACAACCTGGCATGAGATTTCAGATGACATGTTAGTCCTTAAAAAAAAGTTGTCTGGTCCTTCATAAATTTTACGAAATCATTATCCGACAACAAGGACGAATTAAAACACCAATGTTTGTTCATTTGAGGAAAACCAGGGAAATTTATGGACAGGGTAACTGGGGCACGATCCGAAATCACTATACTCTCATAATCGCAAGAGCGACCAGATGGAAGCAGCTGATCATCCATTAAGAAATAATCAATTCTAGTAAAAGTATGATGGACATTTGAAAAAAAGGAATAATCTCTCTCAGTAGGATGGAAAAAAAATGCCACACATCAGAAATTCCATAATTAGAAAGGAAAGAGTGAATAGATAAAGCAGATTTGCTAGGGAGTCTAGGAACAGAGAGGGATCAATCCAGTATTGGATCTAACCAACAATTAAAATCATGTCACGACTTCCACAGGATTTTCAAATGACTAGTTTTGGGGTTCATTAGATATAGAAGTATTACTGAACATCTCTCTGATCGTCCTTTATCAAGTAAGAAAATGGAACAGACTGAACAGCCTTTATTTAGGGATGGGTTCCCTCAGTCTGATCTTATTATACCTGCAATAGTTCTACATTGGTCAAAGGAAGGTTTTGCATGCTTAGTTCAAATTCTCTGCTGCATTTCAATGTTATCAAGTACTTCTCAATTTACTTACAGGGATTTCTGATTTATAGCACAAAGAGGGGAAAATAAAACCAACCAACTTTAGTTTACCTTAAACAAAGAGGTTCTGCAGAAGCTGGTATTCCAGAGCAACATTTACAAAATGCTGGATGAAGTCAGCAAGTCAGGCAACATCTGTGAAAAGAAAAAAAGAGTCAACATTTCAGGCTGAGAACCTGAAAACACTCCTGATGAAGGAACTTGGCCTGAAACATAAACTCTTTATTCCTTTCTATTTTATGTGTCTCACTTCAGTTTACCTCCTTTGGGTTATCTTGTGAATACTTGTGATAAACTAGAGTATTAAACTACAACACTGTAAACTGCTCTAAAAGATGACAAAAGTGATTTAAGAAGACATAAACAACATTCAAATAGTTGGCAGAAAAGTAAGTAAGAATTCAGAAAAATAGGAGGAGCCGGCTAGTCAGTCATTCAAACCTGTCTCACAATTTATGGTTGCTCTGCGCCAACCTCATCTCCTCTTCTGTGTCACTTCCCACAATTCTTGATTCATCAATCTTTCAAAACTTTACCAACTGCCTTTTAAAATACTCTCAATGGCCTTACTTCGACAATCTGTCCGTTAAGAGCTCTGAAAATTCATCACTATCTGGAAAAGTAACAATTAGATTGTTGTTAAATTACAGATTATAGGCATCATTGGCAATCAGTATTAATTGCTTATTCTTTATTGTCCTTGAGAAAAGTAATCTTGAATTCCTGTCTTCCTTGTGATGAAGATGCATCCAAATGTAGTTAGGCTGGAAAGTTATAAGATTTGGAGTCAATGATAATGTGAGTTTTGATGATATAGCAGTCTACTAAGAATCTATTACGAATCAATAAATAACTATATTCTTCCTTCAACTTAGGCAAAACTCAATCATTTGATGTCACCATCAATGTCCCAGATGACATGGTTCCGAATACAAAGCCATTGACACTCATCAGCGTTCAAGGTAAGTGGTTAATGCTGATTGACTCAGTCCTGTAGAAATTGGAGACGAATATATTTCTAGATTTTATCTGACTTGTGCATGTTGCAACATTCAGAGTTACCTATCTTCTGTTTTCCATCTCCAACATTACACTAGAAAAGGACTCGAACAGAGATTTTAAAATTGGAGTGAAAATGTAAGATTGCCCTTCACAGGATAAAATTACTGTCCGTCAAACTCAAATGCACACAGTGGCATTTTTCTCCTTATTCTGATTATAACATGGTTCTGTAACTAGCTTAGTTTTTGTTTTTGTTTTTCCTTATCTTGCTGACCTGTTTACCTCTCACTTTAAAATTAGAGCTTTAAGTACTACTTTGGTTAGGAAACATTTTCCACTCCCATCCTTCTTCTCGCTAGAAAACTGTCATCTGGTCATCTTTAAGACAAGCATCCTTATGGGATGAAAAATATCAGAATAATGTATGACATTTCCTATGTCATCCAAGTACGTAGCTCAGAAAAATATTCATTCCAGGCACTTTGACATGGTAGGTTGTTCTGGAAGTTTGGATGAAATGGGATCCAGGATGAGCTAACCTATTGGATGCAAAATTGGCTTGGTGGTAGTGGAGGACTGCTCTTCATTTTGGAGGTCCATGGTTATATTGGAAGCAAGGACCTGTGCTGTGTCCACTATTGTTTTTCATCTATTTTAATGATTAGGATCAGGATGGTTAGTAGGTTTGCAGATGACTCCAAAATTAGCATTGAAGGATATTCAAGGTCACAAAAGGATCTAGATCAACTGGGAAAGTCAACTAAAAAAAATTGCAGATGGAATTTAACTCAGATGTGTAAAGTGTTGGAGTCTGGTCAGTTAAACCAGGACAGGATTTATGCATTGAACCCTGGTCATTGATCACTGGCTAATGCTGTAAAGTGATGTTATAACTGCTACACTACCATGCCTATAAGAATATCCATCAGCTTTCTATGCTCGAGGGTTTTCTCCAAAAAACATCAAACCACAAGCCACATCAATACCTTCATAAACCTGCTTTGTGTCTTTTCCAATTTGATGACATAATTTCCTGTAGCAGAATTAGCATAACTGTATGCTATCCTTCAAATATATCCTAATCAACTTCTTGTACAGCTGTAATGCAGTGTCCGAATCCTAACCAATAAAGTCAAATGTGCCAGGCTCCTCCTTCACTACCTTGTCTACATCTGTCACCACTCTCGAGAAACTATGTATCTGCACTCCCAAATCTCTTCTACAACACTCCCCAAGACCCTGCCAATTAAGTTCTGCCCTTGTTTGAAATACAGAGTTATTTTAAAACATGAGAGGCATGAATAAGGTGAATAGTCACAATCTAGTATGAGAAGGCTTTGGGTTAACATAAAAGGGGAGGACTTAAAAAGAACATGGAGAAAAGCTTTTTCAAATGAAGGATGGTGGGTACATGAAACAAGCTGCCAGTGGAAGTGGTGGAGATAGGTAAATTTATGTTAGGGGTTTCTTCTTTTATGTTACTGCATGGGCTAATCAAAATGGCTTCTTTGTTATGTTAACTGGAAGGAGTTCTCTCTCAGTCTGCTTGTTTGGGTTATATTATTGATAAGGGAGAGAACGAGCCAATTGGGATAGATGTTATTCTTTCTTGTGTGTCTGTAAGCTACTGTTTCACGGGGTTTTGGGGCAGAAGGCATGTTGGGCACAGAGAGGGGAGATGCGATGCTGTAAGCTGGCCGATGGGACGAACCCCTTCGGCGAGGAGAGGAGACAAAGACAGATTTGTGTGGAGCGTCTGGTCGACCACCGTGGTTGGTCCCAGTCGGCAGGTCGACGTGGTCGGAGAGGATCGAATGGTGGAAAGAGGACCTCGTTACTTGAGCTCCAACTGTTGTGCACGAAGTGGTTGAACTTTGATAAGTTTGGCACCTTTTACTCTCCTTTTATATTTTATCTCAATTAATTACATAGTTCCAGTAATATCTATAAAGTGTAATCATTTAATCGCATGTGGTGTATTGTCTGTTATTTGGTGGGGTGGGGTACATCACACAACATCCACACAAACTTGATTACCCAGTTTGGCGAGGCCGAAGGCTGCTTCCCCTAGATGACTGTGAGTTGAGCGAGGCTGAGGCTTACCAGAGGGCTACAGTTACAAAATTTGAAGGTCATTTAGACGGGTACATGGAGAGGAAAGATTTAGAGGGATGTAGACCAAACACAGACAAATGGGTACAGCTCATGTAGACAGCTTGATGGGCCTGGATGAGTTAGGTCAAAGGGTCTGTTTCCATGCGGTCTAAGTCTGATTCCTGAAATGAATGTTTTGCTTCATGCTTTATATTGCAAACTACCAATTATCACTTTACCAGTCTTACCATCAAACACCTAGGACTGTTGATGTATAGAGAGATCTCAGGGAGCAGTTTCTTAGCTCGCTGGAAGTGGCAACACACAGTACATTGACAGGTTAGAGAAAAAGGCCTTGGTATACTTAATTTCATAAACTGAAACATTGAGCAGAAGCGTTGGATGTCACATTGAAGGTGCACCTAAGATTGCTAGACAGCACTTGGAATGTTGAATGTGCTTGTGAATGCCATAATAAGGGGAGGATGAGAACAACAAACTGCAGAAAAAATTTTACTTGGAATGCAGGGATATAGATGGACTGTGGTTGGTCTCACTGGAATGTAAGGATATAGTTTTAAGGAGAGATTAGATGGACTGTGTTTAATCTCACTGGAATGTAGGAGGCTGAGGATTGATCCATTGAATAAAAAAGGAGTGTTATGAGCAGGATAGATGGTCAGAACTCCTCCTCGCAGGACGGAGGTCTAAAGCTAGAGGGCACCGGTTTAATATGAAAGGGATGTATTTAATTATTGACGGTAGGTTTTGTACACATCGATGGTTTCTACTGATGGTGAGCTGCCAGAGAAGGTCGATATTATTCATTATTATCATCATTATGTGCCATGTCGTATTGCATGGGTGATCATGTTCTATGGCCATGATTGTTCTTGGGAAATTTTTATACAGAAGTGATTTGCCACTTGCCTTCACCCAGGCAGTGTCTTTATAAGATGGGTGACACCAGCCATTATCAATACTCTTCAGAGATTGCCTCGCGTCGGTGGTCACATAACCAGGACTTGTGACATACAACAGCTGGTCATATGACCATCCACCACCTGCCCACGTGGCTTCATGTGACCCTAATCAGGGGACAAAGCAGGTGCTACACCTTGCCCAAGAGTGACCCGCAGGCTAGCAGAGAAAAGGAGCACCCTATTCTCCTTTGGTAGAGGCATATCTCCACCCCGCCACCCATATTATTATTATTACAATGTTTAAAACGTATTTTAGACAGCACCAGGGATATATTTTATGACCTGACCATTATTATTCCCCTTCATATCTTCCTTCAGTTCTATGTTCTTTCTGATAAGAAAATTCTGTTTTAGAACATATAGAATAGTACAGCACAGAACAGGCTCTTCAGCCCACAATGTTGTGCTGACCCTCAAACCCTGCCTCCCATATAAGCCCCATAAATTCCTCCATATACCTGTCCAGTAGTCTCTTAAACTTCACAAGTGTATCTGCCTCCACCACTGACTCAGGCAGTGCATTCCACGCACCAACCACTCTCTGAGTCAAAAACCTTCCTCTAATATCCCCCCTTGAACTTCCCATCCCTTACCTTAAAGCCATGTCCTCTTGTATTGAGCAGTGGTGCACTGGGGAAGAGGCACTGGCTATCCACTCTATCTATTCCTCTTATTATCTTGTACACCTCTATCATGTCTCCTCTCATTCTCCTTCTCTCCAAAGAGTAAAGCCCTAGCTCCCTTAATCGCTGATCATAATGCATTCTCTCTAAACCAGGCAGCATCCTGGTAAATCTCCTCTGTACCCTTTCCAATGCTTCCACATCCTTCCTATAGTGAGGCGGCCAGAACTAGACACAGTACTCCAAGTGTGGCCTAAACAGAGTTTTATAGAGCTGCATCATTACATCGCGACTCTTAAACTCTATTCCTCGACTTATGAAAGCTAACACCCCATAAGCATTCTTAACTACCCTATCTACCTGTGAGGCAACTTTCAGGGATCTGTGGACATGTACCCTCAGATCCCTCTGCTCCTCCACACTACCAAGTATCCTACCATTTACTTTGTACTCTGCCTTGGAGTTTGTCCTTCCAAAGTGTACCACCTCACACTTCTCCGGGTTGAACTCCATCTGTCACTTCTCAGCCCACTTCTGCATCCTATAAATGTCTCTCTGCAATCTTCGACAATCCTCTACACTATCTACAACACCACCAACCTTTGTGTCGTCTGCAAACTTGCCAACCCACCCTTCTACCCCCACATCCAGGTCATTAATAAAAATCACGAAAAGTAGAGGTCCCAGAACAGATCCTTGTGGGACACCAGTAGTTACAATCCTCCAATCTGAATGTACTCCCTCCACCGCTTCCCTCTGCCTTCTGCAGGCAAGCCAATTCTGAATCCACCTGGCCAAACTTCCTGGGATCCCATGCCTTCTGACTTTCTGAATAAGCCTACCATGTGGAACCTTTTCAAATGCCTTACTAAAATCCATATAGATCACATCCACTGCACTACCCTCATCTATATGCCTGGTCACTTCCTCAAAGAACTCTGTCAGGCTTGTTAGACACGATCTGCCCTTCACAAAGCCATGCTGACTGTCCCTGTCAGACCATGATTCTCTAAATGCCCATAAATCCTATCTCTAAGAATATTTTCCAACAGCTTTCCCAGCACGGACGTAAGGCTCACTGGTCTATAATTACCCAGACTATCCCTACTACCTTTTTTGAACAAGGGGACACCATTCGCCTCCCTCCAATCCTCCGGTACCATTCCCGTGGACAACGAGGACATAAAGATCCTAGCCAGAGGCTCAGCAATCTCTTCCCTCGCCTCATGGAGCAGCCTGGGGAATATTCCGTCAGGCCCCGGGGACTTATCCGTCCTAATGTATTTTAACAACTCCAACTTCTCCTCTCCGTTATTATCAACATGCTCCAGAACATCAACCTCACTCATATTGTCCTCACCATTATCAAGTTCCCTGTCATTGGTGAATACCGAAGAGAAGTATTCATTGAAGACCTCGCTCACTTCCACAGCCTCCAGGCACTTCTTCCCACCTTTATCTCTAATCGGTCCTACCTTCACTCCTGTCATCCTTTTGTTCCTCACATAATTGAAGAATGCCTTGGGGTTTTCCTCTCTAACATTTTAGGATCTTTCAAAAAACATGGAAATGAATCAGAGTTTGATCAGGAGAAATTATGTTTTGGTGTGTACAATCGGTGGTCTATCTGCTTGGCAAAGAGTTTTTTTATTTCTGCAGTCTTTATGATCTGTATGTCTTTGCTAAGTAAATGCTGTTGCACTGATCAACATTGCCAGTTGATCCTTTTGTCTTTGATATTTTTCCAGAGAGTTTTTGCATGACCCCCATGAAATCAGCAAACAAATCAGTCTGCAAATTCTTGCTATCCTGAATTTTATGTATTTATTTACTCAAAAGTTGATTTATTTTCATTACAAATGTTGCTGTATTTGCTTTACTTCAGGGATCAACACAATCTGAAAAGGCACTGAAAAGAGATTCAACAAGAACTTTCAAAGAAGGATAGATATTTGGGACTAGTGGTGTGCCACAGGGATCAGTGCTGAGTCCATTGTTATTTGTCATCTATATCAATGATCTGGATGATAATGTGGTAAATTGGATCAGCAAATTTATTGATGATACAAAGATTGGAGGTGTAGTGGACAGTGAGGAAGGTTTTCAAAGCTTGCAGAGGGATTTGGACCAGCTGGAAAAATGGGCTGAAAAATGGCAGATGGAGTTTAATACAGACAAGTGTGAGGTATTGCACTTTGGAAGGACAAACCAAGGAAGAACATACAGGGTAAATGGTAAGGCACTGAGGAGTGCAGAAGAACAGAGGGATCTGGGAATACAGATACAAAGTTCCCTAAAAGTGGCGACACAGGTAGATAGGGTCGTAAAGAGAGCTTTTGGTACATTGGCCTTTATTAATCAAAGTATTGAGTGTAAGAGCTGGAATGTTATGGTTGTATAAGACATTGGTGAGACCGAATCTGGAGTATTGTGTTCAGTTTTGGTCACCAAATTACAGGAACGATATTAATAAGGTTGAAAGAGTGCAGAGAAGGTTTACAAGGATGTTGCCGGGACTTGAGAAACTGAGTTACAGAGAAAGGTTGAATAGGTTAGGGCTTTATTCCCTGGAGCGTAGAAGAATGAGGGGAGATTTGATAGAGGTATAAAAATTATGATGGGTATAGATAGAGTGAATGCAAGCAGGCTTTTTCCACTGAGGCAAGGGGAGAAAAAAACCAGAGGACATGGGTTAAGGGTGAAGGGGGGAAAGTTTAAAGGGAACATTGTGGGGGGGGGGCTTCTTCACACAGAGAGTGGTGGGAGTGTGGAATGAGCTGCCAGACGAGGTGGTAAATGCGGGTTCTTTTTTAACATTTAAGAATAAACTGGACAGATACATGGATGGGAGGTGTATGGAGGGATATGGTCCGTGTGCAGGTCAGTGGGACTAGGCAGAAAATGGTTCGGCACAGCCAAGAAGGGCCAAAGGGCCTGTTTCTGTACTGTAGTTTTTCTATGGTTTCTACGGTTTCTAATGGGGATTATTTTTGGTCCTGATTATCACTACCTGTGTTTTACTTTTGCACCATTCTATAGTGAGAAAACAAATGGATATTTCTTTCTTTCTCAATCATTTTTACTTAAGTTTCAAATTGATAAACATAACAATGATATTGATACAAAGAGATCGGGTTTACATTAGTAACGGTTAACGTATACAGACACAGACTCCGAATGACATATGTAATTTAAGCCTCCCAATCTCTTAATAACTGAACATGAAAAATATTCAAAAAATTTTATACAAAGAAAAAGTCTCCCTACACTAAAAAAAAAACAAAACAAGAGCTGGGCTGCCATGTTTCATTGGTTAAAATCATTATTTATCATTAACTCCTCTCCTCCATACACAGACAAAAAGGTATTGAAAAGGATTGGGAAAAGGTCAGCTTACATCATACATGTCACAATGGGAGGCATTGGGAACAGACCCAAATGCAAGACACAGATATTGAAGTACAAGGAACAGCACTTGAATAGAGTAGGGACGTGACAGGATACAGACAAGGAGCAGGGACAAGAATGTAGACCAGGGCTTGGACCCTGAACCAGAGACTGGACAAGGACCCAGAACCTTGGTCTTGCCTCGGGCTCGGGCCCCAGAACCAGTCATGGACAAGATATGACTCCAGGACTGGAGGCTGGGGTCTTGAGGCTATAGCTTGGAGACAGGCTTGGGGTCTTGAGGCTATAGCTTGGAGACAGGCTTGGGTCTTGAGACTATAGCTTCTAGACAGGCTTAGGGTCTTGAGGCTATAGCTTGGAGACAGGCTTGAGGTCTTGAGGCTATAGCTTGGAGACAGGCTTGAGGTCTTGAGGCTATAGCTCAGGCTTGGGGTCTTGAGTCTTGAGACTTGGAGACAGGTTTGGGGTCTTGAGGCTTGAAACTTGGAGACAGGCTGGAGTCTTGGTCTTGAGGCTTGAGATTTGGGACAGGCTGGGGTCTTGGTCTTGAGGCCTGCAGGCTGGGGTCTTGGTCTTGACGCTTGCAGGCTGGGGTCTTGGATCTTGGGTCTAAGGTATTTCGGGGCTTAGGTATGGACTCCAAGCCAGAGAATTGGCAAGGACCCAGAACCTGGGACTTGACTCGGACTTGGACTGCAGAACTAGGCGAGGACAAGACAAGGCTATAGGACTGGATATGGCTTGGGTGTGGAACTCCTGGGTAGGGCGAGACACAAGGACAGGTAAAGGCACATGGACAGGCCTCAGATAGGACTGGACTAGGCACGGACTGGATGAGGGCCTTCAGCAGCACGGAGCCTTGGACTAGAAGAGACAGAAGCATGGAACACAGAGCCAGGACCCCTCCTTGGGAACAGGACGTAGGGCCGGGACTCATACACAGAACACTGAAACCTGAAGAGACGGATCCCAACACAAGGTGGCGGCAAATGGCCGGACCCACCTGGCAAAGGCGTGTGCACAGAGACAGATCATAACACTAGGTAGCGGCAAATGGCTGACCTACCTAGCGAAGGTGTGGACACAGAGAGACAATACCACACAACGAAAGACAGTTCCTTATCTTGACCTAACCAAGCTTCGGTCTTGCTTCAGCGGTAAAACTTCAGTGATACAGGCAGGGTATCCAGGCTAGGTCAGCGGGCAGAGAGTCAGGCGAGGTATCCAGGCAGAGTCAGGTGAGGGGGCAAAAGACAGGGAGGGGAACAGGACAGTCCAGCAGGGAATCCCTGGTTTACAGAAGTATTTATGTCTCAGCCTCAAAACGAGTAACATGTGCCACAACAGAAACTGGGGAAAACCAGATACCCCGGAACGAGGAACGATGGACCGGACCACGAACTGGAACACAGACTTCATGGACTGGACTATGACAATATGAAAATGTTGAATAAATGACCTCCAAGGTTCTTCAAATTTAACCGAAGGATTGATAGTACCACTCCTAATTTTTCCAAGTTTAAACATGTTATAGTTTGGGAAAACACTGAAATGTAGTCGGGGGATTAGAATCCTTCCATTTAAATAAAATGGTTCTTCTGGCTATTAATGTAACAAATGCAATCATACGGCAAGCTGAAGGAGATAAATGACTGACGTCTATCACTGGTAATCCAAAAATCGCTGTAATAGGATGAGGGTGTAAATCAATAGGCAAAACTACTGAAATAATATCAAAAATGACCTTCCAATATTTTTCCAAAAGAGGGCAAAACCAGGACATATGTGTCAAGGAATCTATCTCACAATTTCATCGGTCACAAACAGGATTTATACGTCAATAAAAACGAGCTAACTTATCCTTAGACATATGAGCCCTATGAACCACCTTAAATTGTATCAAAGCGTGTCTAGCACACATTGAAGAAGTGTTAACTAGTTGGAGAATTTTCTCCCATTTCTCTATAGATAAAGATACCTGAAGTTCTCTTTCCCATTCATTCTTAATTTTATCAGATGTACCTTGACATATTTTCATAATTAAATCATAAATAATTGCTATTAAACTCTTCTGATAGGGGTTTAAACCTAAAATTTTTCTGCATTTTCAGTTTGATGTGGTATCGGAAAAGTAGGTAAAATAACATTTAAAAAGTTTCCAATCTGTAAATAACTGAAAAAATGTGATCTAGGCAAATTATATTTATAAGACAACTGTTCAAAAGACATGAGACAATTATCTATGAATAAATCACGAACGCACGTTATTTCCTTCATTTTCCATAAAAGAAAAGCTTAATCGGTTCTGGATGGTTGGAAGAAAAAATTGGATATAATAGGACTTGATAGGATAAATTTACTCAATCCAAAAAATTTACGAAATTGAAACCATATTCGTATTGTATGTATAGTACAGACTCGCACTCGAGGTTCACCCATTGTGGACATTGAATTTCATCCAAATCTTGTGTCCAGAACATTAGATATCAAATATTAATTGCCCAATAATAGAATCTAAAGTTTGGCAATGCCAAACCGCCATCCTTTTTTGATTTCTGTAAATATTCCTTACTTAACCTAGGATTTTTATTCTGCCATATATATGAAGAAATTTTAGAATCAATAATATCAAAAAAGGATTTAGAGATGAAGATTGGTACCACCTGAAATAGATACAGAAATTTAGGTAAAATAATCATCTTAATAGCTTTAATTTGACCAATCAATAATAAGGACAATGGGGACCATTTAGTAAGCAGTTGTTTAACATGGTTAATTAAGGGTAAAAAGTTAACTTTAAATAGATCCTTATGCCCCTTAGTAATTTTAACACCCAAATAAGTAAAATAATCAGTAACCAGTCTAAATGATGATTGTCTATAGATTGCAACTTGCATATTTAATGGAAACAGCTCACTCTTATTAAGATTCAATCTTGTAGGCCTCCCTCAGTCTCGTGAGACCATGGATTTGCACCATTGGAAGGTTTCCAGGGCACATGGAAGACTGGCAGTTGCCCATGCCGCAAGTCTCCCCTCTCCACGCCACCGATGTTGTCCAATGGGAAGGCATTAAGACCCATACAGCTTGGCACCGGTGTCGTCGCAGAGCAATGTACGGTTAAGTGCCTTGCTCAAGGACAAACACGCTGCCTCAGCCAAGGCTCGAACTAGCAACCTTTAGATCACTAGACAAACGCCTTAACCGCTTGGCCAGGCACCAACGCGAGATTCAATTTATAACCAGAAAAACTACTAAGCTGAGCAAGTAGTGATATTACTGCAGGGATAGATTTCTCTGGGTTAGAGATATATAGTAACAGGTCATCTGTGTGTAGTGATACCTTATGCGTCCCATTCCCGCGAATAATGCAAAATATATTGGGTGAATCATGAAGATCAATTGCCAAGGGCTCCAAGGCAATATCAAATAGTAAAGGGCTTAAAGGACAGCCCTGTCTAGTACTTCAAAAAGCCTAAAAAAGGGCGATCTGATTATTGGTAAGTACAGAAGCCAAAGGTGTATGATATATCAGTTTAATCCAAGATATGAATTTTGGGCTAAAATTAAATTTCTCAAGCATGTTAAATAAATATTCCTATTTGACTCTATCAAACGCCTTCTCGGCGTCAAGCGAAATAACACATTCTGCAGTTTTAGATGAAGAAGTATATTCAATGTTCATTAACCTCCTAACATTAAAATACGAATAACGCTTTTTAATAAATCCTGTCTGGTCGTCGGAGACAATTTGTGGCAATACATGTTCCAATCTAGTTGTTGATATTTTGGAAACAATTTCGGAGTCCACATTCAACAAGGATATAGGTCTATATGATGCACATTCAGTGGGATCGTTATCTTTTTTAGGAATTAAAGCGATAGATGCTTCATAAGTGGATTGTGGTAACTTACCTACAAATAAGGCATCCTTAAAGATTCCACATAACCAAGGACAAAGTAGATTTGAAAAAGATTTTAAAAATTCTACTGTATACCCATGCAGACCGTGTGCTTTACCAGAATTCATCGAAGAAATTACTTTCTTTATTTCTTCTTCCGTAATGGGTGCATCTAGTGCTAAACATTCATTAAGTGGTAATTTGGGAATATTCAATTTCCTTAAAAATTCATGCATTATGGTAGAATCGTCAGGAAATTCTGATTGGTCTTACGAGGTATAGAATTCTTGAAAAGATTTATTAATTTCATCATGGTCAACCGCCAAAATACCATCCCAATTACGAACCTTACTAATCTGACATTTAGCCAAAGCAGCTTTCAATTGGTTGGCCAGTAATTTATCTGTTTTATCACCATGTATATAAAACTGACTCTTAGTTTTAAGTAATTGATTTTCAATCAGGGATGTTAATAACAAACTGTGTTGCATCTGAAGTTCAACTTTCTTTTTATAAAGCTCCAGATTAGGAGCAGTGGAATATTTTCTATCAATTTCTTTAATCTTATCAACCAATGTACATATTTCATTATTAATTCATTTTTTCAATCCAGCAGAATATGAAATAATTTGCCCACGGATATCTACTTCAAAAGTATCCCATAATACCCCACTGGAAATTTCTTTCATAAAGATAGTTGAAAAAAAAGGCAATCTGTTCTTTAATAAAGTCAACAAAGTTTAAGTCCTGAAGCAGAGTAGAATTGAACCACCATTGTCTAGAGCTGAAAATTACATCAGTTAATTTGATTGATAATTTCAAGGGCGCATGATCAGAGACGGCGATTGCATCATACTCACAGGCAGTAACAGACGAAACTAATCGAGAGTCGATAACAAAGTAATTAATTCTAGATTAATTATGATATACATGAGAAAAGAATGAGAACTCTTTATCGTTAGGATATAAAAACCTCAAAACTTCAAAAATTCAGGAGTCAACTAAAAAGGAATTAATAAAAATAGCAGATCAGTTTGGAAGTACCTGTTTGGGTGCAGGCCTATCAATCAAGGGATTCAGGCAACAGTTAAAATCTCTGTCCATTATCAACATATATTCTTGTAAATTAGGAAGAGATGCAAATAAATGCTTAAAGAATTCAGGATAGCCGGTATTTGATGCATAGATATTAACCATAACAACTTTTTGGTTATAAAGTAAACCAGTAATTAACAGAAATCTACCATTCCGGTCTGAGATTGCTTCATAGTGAACAAATGAAATCGAGGTGCCTACAAAAATAGACAAAAAACTCACCTTAGCCTGTGAGTTGGTTTAAAATTATTTCCTTTTCCAAAATCTAAAAAAAACGCTGATTATCCTCTTTCCTCACATGAGTTTCCTGGGCAAAAATAATCTGAGCATTCAATCTATGAAAAACTTTAAAAATCTTCTTCCATTTAATCGGATGATTCAAACCATTCGTATTCCATGAAACAAAGTTAATAATATTATCCATTTTACTTGAATAAGCCATATGGTATGTAAAGGGTTAGCCTTACTGCATAGGAAACTCATGAATCAGGAAGGGAGAAAAAGATTTAAAGGGGAACCGGAAATTATGACAATTTAGACATATTTGTAGTTTCAAATCAGCCCAGATGAAAAAAAACTAAACTAAAAATAGCTCCATACCATCCACAAAAGCCTAAAAACTGGCCAATAGGCAGTCAGAAAGCTATCTAGAAACTCCTCTACCCCCATCTTGCTTGAAGGCAAATCTCCAAAATTGAAAAGAATACAAAATACCACCCACAGTCAAAACATTGAGGGAAAAAATGCCATAAAAACACCAAACAAATGTTTAAAAAAAACAGCCGTTTGCCAAACATTTTGAAAGGGAGATCTTGGGAAGTGAAACAGAATACAATCTTATTAATATTTCAAGGAAGAGCAAACAATCACCAAATCAGAATCTTAACTATTTTCAAAAATGAACAATTGAAAATAATAAAATAAAATAATAAAGGGAAAAAAAGGAACTTTAACATAAAAACATGATAAACATCCATACTCCAAAACATAGTATGAGTATAATCAAACCAAGGGCAAAATTCTTCAAACTTTACAAGTCCAGATCTATGAACTGGTTATTAACTTATAAACCAAATGAGTACAGACATGAAGAAACAGTAAATTTATTAGACAGCTGAGATCGATAGTTGATCCTCAAGGAGTTGATGAGCTTCGTCCATGGATTTAAACCATTTACGTGATTTATCAGGCAAAATAACCTAGGCAAGCTGGAAATAGCAGAGCTGGTTGGAACTTTCTTCGATAGAGCTCAGACATTACCAGTTTAAAAAGCAATCTTTCTTGCATTATCTCAGGACTGTAGTCTTCAATCAGACGAAACTTGAGGTCTCCGTGTTCAATAACCCCTTTCCAATGGGCAATTCGAATTAAATGCTCCTTGCTATGCACATAGTGGAATCGGAGTATAACAGGTCAAAGCTTCAACTCTTTAGGAAGTTTTGCTCTTAAGGTATAGGGGGAGTAGAAAAAACTTCAGAGCTGAACGCGTCCATTAAAAATTGAGAAAAGGATTTAGTAAAGTCACCACTTTCAACGTCTTCAAGGAGTCCTATTATTCGCAAATTCTGTCTACACCTGCGACTTTCCAAGTCAATAATCTTGACTTTATACTGTTCCTGTTTAAGTGGTCAAAGTTAATTTTTTTCCAACTAATCCAGTCTATGATCTCTCTGTCTACCAGCTTCATCGAATTCAGAAATTTGCTGCTGTTGTTTTTTATTCTCCCGCTTAAGTGCTCCCAGTCTACCTTCGACCTCCTTTAACAATACTTGCAAAGTAGAAAATCTTTTATCAAATTTATCATCCAGGAGCTTCAACATAGCCTCCAAAGTGAGTTGAGACGGTTTAGGCTGATTAAAATCACCTTCTGTCCTTCCATTTCCATTACCGGCTGATGCCTTTTTCCCTCTGGTATCCATCTCCAGCGATTGAAAATCAAAGTTCAAGCGTATAAAAGTGTTATTAACACTTTAATATAGATAGCAAAAGGGTGGTAAAAAGATTGAAAAATGAATGGAGCAAAACCAAAATGCAACTTACCCCATCTAATGCCCCAAGAGAATCCCTCACAAATGGAGATTTCAACTAACATAATTTATTAAGTGCTGTTCATATAGTTAAAAAAATCATGTTCATTATTCTACTGCAGAAAGGTGTTTCTCAAAGAATCTCAAATATTTTGTTCTAGTTTCTTTTATAAAATATATGGATTGTGGAATTACAAAATAGTACCGTACAGATGGAGATTAGTGGCCCTCTTGTCTTTGTGCTGCAGTTTCTAGATAGAGTTATCCAATTAACCACAATCTCCCTGATTTATACCTATGGCATCTGTATTTTTCTCTTCAGTTCTTTAAGCTGCTGTCTTTTGCATCCACTGGAGCAAGTGTTCCCAACCTGAGGTCCATAGACCCTTTGATTATTGGTATTGGTACATGGCATAAAAATGGTTGGGCACCCCTGCTCGAAAGCAAAACCTTTCTTATCACAGCAATCCATGTGTGAGGCCTCCATCAGTCAGAGTTAACCATGGATGTTGTACCCTGGCTGTTTAGATAAACAAGCCTGTGCAGTACAATATGGAGAGCAAATTATTGCCCATGTAGAAAGCCCTCCTCCCTCCACACATCTGATGAAGACAAGGGAACGGGAAAGACCGATATAGTTTGGCATCAGCAGCATCACAGGATTTGCCAGTCAGTGTTGAACTCAACATGGGACTGCCTTACTGACTCCAGCTCTAGGTTTTTCCCTCAGCATTTACTCCCAAGGCCTTCCCCAAGAGTGGGTATAGCCACAATGTAGTGAAGGTTTGAGATCAGAGCTTTTCTTCTCCCAGCTGAGCTGCTAACCACAGCTGTCAAGCCCCATCTGCCCAAAGGCACCAGTAACCTGCTTTTGCCCCGCCTATCAGTAGAAAAGGTTTTGCGGGGCTTAGTAGCTAAGCCACATGTAAAGGCCTGGAGCTAGACTTGATTGTCAGGAGCTAGTTGAGGTGTATGCCATTGGAAGCATTTAATAGGTAGTGGGGGCTTGTCCCCACTACAGCCCTCCAGCTATAACAACCTTAAGCAATCCACAACAGAAAATTTGAGAAAATTCATGTAGCTTCATCAAAAAATTCTTTCCAAGAGAATGAAGGAGATTAGATTTTTATGTGTAAATGCATGGAATTTCTTTACATATATTGTGAAATACCATCAGTTATACCTAGCCTGGAATTAGTATGTTTGTATATTTAACAGAATACTCAAATTTATTTCACCAATGAAACAGGAGACCTTTTAGCTGAGACAATTGAAAATACTATCGACGCAAGCAAACTGAAGCATCTAATCACTGTTCCAAGTGGATGTGGTGAACAGAACATGGCAAGAATGACACCAGTGCTGATTGTTACAGTATACCTAGACAAAAACAATCAGTGGTCGAAGTTGGGAGTGGACCTTAGAAAAACTGCAGTGAGAAATATTCAAAAAGGTACAGAGCATCACTGATTTATGTACGTTGTTTAAAATAAAAAGCATTGTTAAAAATAATATGTAAACCATTAAATTTTAAGTATGACCATAGATGTTTGCCTTGAGCATCTGGCCTCACATGTACAAGGCAACAATGCTTCATGTTGATAATAGTGTTGATTTTTTTATAGAAACAGATTGTCACTAAAAACTAAAGATTCTGGTAAAGTGAATTCTCCATGAGAGACTGAAAGGATGTGGTGTCATTGGAGAAAATCCAGAGGAGGTTCACGAGGATAATTCCAGGAATGAAAGGGTTAACATAAGAGGAGCGTTTGGCATCTTTGTGCTTGTACTCAATAGAATTTAGAAAAATGCAGGAAGATCACATTGAAACTTACCAAATGTTGAAAGGACTAGATCAGGTGGGTGTGGACAGAATGTTTCCTATGGTGGGGGTATCCAAAACTAGAGGGCATAGCCTCAAAACTGAGTGGCAACCCTTCAGAACAGAAGTAAGAAGGAAGATTTTTGCCAGAGAGTAGTAAATCTATGGAATATTCTGCTACAGACTATGGTGGATGCCAACTACATGAGTATATTTAAGGCAGAATTTGTTCAATTCCTGATCAGTCAATGCACCAAAGGATATGCTGAGAAAGCATGTGTATGGGGTTGAGTGGGATCCAGGATCAGCCATGATGGAATGGCGGATCAGACTTGGTCTGAATGGCCGAATTCTGCTTTTATGTCTTGTGTCCTTATGGTCTTCTGGATTTATGGACATTATTAAATTAATAGATGTTGGGATTAAGCAATGAATTTGAGATTTAAGATCAACTATGATCCGGCATGCCAGACAGGACAAAAAAAGAAAATTGGGCAGGATCCAAGGGAAAGGCAAATTGGACCCAAAATTGTAAGGAAGCAAAATGTAATGGTTGCTTGGTATATTTTATAGTCTTTTGTGCAATATATGTAAATGATAAAAATCTAAATGTCAGGGCAATTTATGGAAAATAAAACAGGTAGTTTGACAGCAATGTACAAAACCATGAAAGTGACAGATCATTGTGTTTAAGTATGAAGAGTGTGTAATGGGTTGTAAATTTTGTGGTGGTATTGGGTTGGCTGATCGTGATGTTCTAAACTCAAATAAAGATGCTATGCCCTTTCAGCTATAAATAGCCATGAGTACCCTCACTAAAGAACGGTTATACTGTAACTAACCAATCTTTAAAGATGACTTCACAACCCTCTTTACTCTTTATGGTGACCTTAGCTTCGAATACTCACTATTTGAGTGGTGGGTCCTCTCTCACTACCAAGGAGAAGATACTTCCAGCAAATGAAATAGCTTTAACACAGTTTATTTATTTTCAATGATTCACATTTAAATCCAAGCAACATCCTTGAAAGGCATTTATAACTCAAAGGATTTCTATCTTAAAAAAGACTTCCAAATTGCACTTCTAAGAGGAAGAGGTACATAGAAACATAGAAACATAGAAAATAGCTACAGGAATAGGCCACTCGGCCCTTCGAGCCTGCACCGCCATTCAGTATGATCATGGCTGAACATCCAACTCAGAACCCTGTATCTGCCTTCTCTCCATACCCCCTGATCCCCTTAGCCACAAGGGCCATATCTAACTCCCTCTTAAATATAGCCAATGAACTGGCCTCAACTGTTTCCTGTGGCAGAGAATTCCACAGATTCACCACTCTCTGTGTGAAGAAGTTTTTCCTCATCTCGGTCCTAAAAGGTTTCCCCGTTATCCTCAAACTGTGACCCCTCGTTCTGGACTTCCCCAACATTGGGAACAATCTTCCTGCATCTAGCCTGTCCAATCCCTTTAGGATCTTATACATTTCAATCAGATCCCCCCTCAATCTTCTAAATTCCAACGAGTACAAGCCTAGTTCATCCAGTCTTTCATCATATGAAAGTCCTGCCATCCCAGGAATCAATCTGGTGAACCTTCTTTGTACTCCCTCCATGGCAAGGATGTCTTTCCTCAGATTAGGGGACAAAACTGCACACAATACTCCAGTTGTGGCCTCACCAAGGCCTTGTACAACTGCAGTAGTACCTCCCTGCTCCTGTACTCAAATCCTCTTGCTATGAATGTCAGCATACCATTCGCCTTTTTCACCGCCTGCTGTACCTGCATGCCCACTTTCAATGACTGGTGTGCAATGACACCCAGGGCTCGTTGCACCTCCCCTTTTCCTAATCGACCACCATTCAGATAATAATCTGTTCTCCTATCAGCTAAAAAACAAACATACCCATGGTGCAAACAAACTAGTCATGCATTGCAGAAATCATAGACAGAGGAATGGACTCTGTCTTTCTTTCATACTCTTGATGTTCCTTACCCCATTCTAATGAGCTTGAACGGCTCTTTACACTTACACAGTTTCTTTGTACTTGGGTGACTTCACACTTGTGATATTCTTTTAGATGTCTTTTAACAAAAATGCTCTAAGAGCTCAAACAAGACAAAATCTGCAAATCTGGAAATCTTGTTAATCCACGCAACAACACAGCTTCTTGGAGTCTCATTTCCCAACTATGCACCATTAATGCTGTGAAGCTGACTGCTTGAGTACAGAAACCTTCCCATTTATTAATAGATCAGTTACTGATATGTTAAGTGACTGTCTCTGGTCTGCAAGCCTTTTTGAACTAAATACTTAACCAGCATTGTCAGATTGAAAGAAGCCAAATTATGTAAACTGTTGTCTTGTACTGCACATCTTGATCAGCAATAAACCTAGTGCTGTGACCAACATCCTGCATTCTATAAACAATGTGTCTATATGCAAATCTGTGCTTTCAAACTCATTACTGATTACCTATTGCCATTTACATTAAGAAATGAAGGCTCCCATTTACAACCAGAAGCTAAATAAATAATCTTAGATGGAAGTTTAACTTACAACTGTTTGATTTTTATAAGTAGTGAGTGCTGTGTTTAGAAAGCTAAGCTTGGCAAACATAAGACGCCCCCAGGAATCGAATATCCATCACAATGTTGAGACTGGAGTGCATGCCCAGCAGTGCAGACTGTATGAATGGCATTAAAAAATGGAGTCAAATGCTGATATGCAGAACTGGCTAACTTTGACAGAGATAGGAAAAAAAATAGAATAAGCTAAATTTGGAAAATTGGATATTGAGTCTGGAAGGCTGCAACATATCTGGATAAAGACATTTTCTTCCTCAGGCTTGTATTATTCCTTATTGTAACACCTTGGGAGGACACATGTCATATGGTTAATTAAAGTGGCAGGCAACCAGAAGGTCAGGGGTGTTCCAATAGGCTGAATATTCTACAAGTGACCACTCAGTCTGCATTTGGTTCTCTGGATTGTATAAGTGACCACAGTGTGAACCCTGAATTTGTCTCTCTGCACTCTGTAAGTGACCACAGTGTGAACCCTGAATGCAGTACACGAAATTGGAAGTACAAGTGGATTAGTGCTCCACTTGGAAAGATCGTTTTGGCCTATGGATGGTGGGAAGGGTTAAGGGGAGGGGGAATAAATGCTGCATCTCCTGCAGTTGCATGGATAAATGGTGCAAGATGAGGGAAATGGAGCAGAATTTGTGCCTGGTTGTAGAATTTTGTTGGACATGGCAGAAATCGTATAAGACAATGAATTGAATACAGGGGATGAGAACAAAGGTGTAGGAAATATATAAGATGTGGTCAAGGGTTCTATGATAGAAGGGAGTGCAATGTTCAAGAACAAGGAAGACATGCACCTGTGTGGAACGTTTGATTATCAGAATAAATGAAGTAATGGAATGGAATCCTGACCAAGAGCAGGTTGGGAAGGTAATGAAACCATAGAGACTAATGTGACCACTCGGTCATTGAAGACTTAAGATGGAAGAGGGAAAAAGTATATTGGCATTGGCAAATAGGAATTACAAAGGGAAAACAAGTATCAGTTTAAAAAGTGACATCTGAGAACATGATATTTCAAAATGATCAAGGTGTCAGGGTGAAGGATAATAACAGTAATTGCAGGACGGGACAAATTAGGATCCATTTGAGACTCATAAAATGGGCTGTAGGGGAATGAACTATGAAGATCACAGGCACCAGGAGATGTCAAATGCATTTGTGCAGCTGAGGTGATGTCAAAGGGCAAAGAGTTAGAGTAAAACTAATTCACAATATTGTTTCAATATGTAAATACTTTAATAAATGTATACTTCTTACTTCTAATTCCTTTTGTAGTGGAGGCTGTATAATGAGTGTTTAGAAATGTATCATCTTGGAACATGATACAACAATCAAATTGTCAGTGTATAGTAATTCAATGTGTGTGCCTGTAATTCAGAATCAAATTTTCAGAATGTGCTTTAGCAAAAATTTCTACTTTCATAAGCGCAGTATATAGAATTCAGTGGGAAAGATCCAAATTTCTACAGATCAGTTTTCCCAGCTTTTTGTTATTGTTTGGAAGTCATAGAATCTGTGATTTTTGTTTTTTTTTTTACCCAGGTTATACCCAACAACTGGCGTATCGCAAGGAAGATGGTTCTTATGCAATATATCACCATCGGCCATCCAGCACATGGTATATTCAAATTCACTTTTAAATGTTTCCTCTCCTTCCTGAGCATAATCTGAATTCCCAGCACATTATTATGATTATTTATTTTTCGTGAAATGCTGTTACCACAAGTATAAATGCTGTTGAATTTTCTACCTCTACAAATGATGCTTGTGAATGCAACACGATACCAGATGTATAGAATGCTCAAAAATTGGTTTGAAAATCTTCCATTCTAAAAATGAATAATGATTCTTTTAGGAATAATGTACATCTTGACTGCCGTGAACTATTTCTGTGGATAAAAATTGTAGAAAATAATAGTTGTTTTGAAAATAAGTGGTTTCCAAGGGTTGCAAGAATGAATCAATCAGTGATGTTATTACAGGATTCATGGTTAGATTTCTTCATTTGACTATTTTTAATATTTTTGCAGTTCAGAATATCTATCTTTTCGTTATGCTCTCAATTTGTTATCTCTTACAAGTGCCAGGGAAGTGATACTATGAAAGATGTCCCCATTCAGGAGTAGGGCTTCAAAGCACAGAGTCATAGAAAAGTACAGCACAGAAACAATTCCTTTGGCCCATCTAGTCCATGCTTTAAACTGCCGACTCTCATTGATCTGTACTGGGACCATAGTCCTCCATAGCCCTACTATCCATGTACCTTCGCTTAAACATTGAAATCAAGCTCACATGCACAACTTGTGCTGGAAGCTCATTCTGCAGCAGATTTTAATTCAGTGTACAAAAAAGAGTAAACTTCTACCCTTCAACTTTTAACAAATAAATTTGTGCTGTATTTCTTTCAATTTAGGTTAACTGCCTATGTGGTTAAGGTGTTTGCAATGGCATATAACTTGATCACAGTTGACCCACATGTACTGTGTGGAGCTGTGAAGTGGCTGATATTATACAAACAGAAACCTGATGGTCACTTCCACGAGGATGCTAAAGTAGCAACTGGAGCGATGATTGTAAGTGAAATATCTTATTTACACTTTTTCACTCTTTATTGTGTAGGGCATGGAACCAGATGATAACATAACAGTAAAAGGGATTATTCAGATCAGTAAGACTGTAGCAATTTATTGAAAAGTTGGACAACTTTCCATTTATTTGTTCTCAGGAAGCTGGTGGCCTTGGCTTGTCTTCCTTAGTTGTCCATCATTTATAACCCTTGAACTAGAGTAGGGTAAAGGAAAACCCCAAGGCATTCTTCAATTATGTGAAGAAGAAAATGATGGCAGGAATGAAGGTAGGATCAATAAAGGTGGGAAAACGTGCCTGGAGGCTGTGGAAGTGAGTGATGTCCCTCTTCAGTATTCACCAATGAGAGGGAACTTGATGACGGTGAGGACAATATGAGTGAGGTTGATGTTCTGGAGCATGTTCATATTAAGGGAGAGGAGGTGTTGGAGTTGTTAAAATACATTAGGACGGATAAGTCCCCGGGGCCTGACCGAATATTCCCCTGGCTGCTCCACGAGGCGAGGGGAGAGGTTGCTGAGCCTTTGCCTAGGATCTTCATGTCCTCGTTGTCCAGGGGAATGGTACCGGAGGATTTGAGGGAAGCGAATGTTGTCCCCTTGTTCAAAAAAGATAGTAGGAATAGTCCGGGTAATTATAGACCAGTGAGCCCTACGTCTGTTGTGGGAAAGCTGTTGAAAAAGATTCTTAGAGAAACGATCTGTGGGCATTTAGAGAATCATGGTCTGATCAGGGACAGTCAGCATGGCTTTGTGAAGGGCAGATCGTGTCTAACAAGCCTGATAGAGTTCTTTGAGGAGGTGACCAGGCATATAGATGAGGGTAGTGCAGTGGATGTGATCTACATGGATTTTAGTAAGGCATTTGACAAGGTTCCACACAGTAGGCTTACTCAGAAAGTCAGAAGGCATGGGATCCAGGGAGGTTTGGTCAGGTGGATTCAGAATTGGCTTGCTTGCAGAAAGCAGAGGATTGTGAAGGAGGGAGCACATTCGGATTGGAGGGTTGTGACTAGTGGTGTCCTACAAGGATCAGTTCTGGGACCTGAACTTTTTGTGATTTTTATTAACAACTTGGATGTGGGGGTAGAAGGGTGGGTTGGCAAGTTTGCAGACGACACAAAGGTTGGTGGTGTTGTGAATAGTGTAGAGGATTGTCGAAGATTGCAGAGAGACATTGGTAGGATGCAGAAGTGGGCTGAGAAGTGGCAGATGGAGTTCAACCCAGAGAAGTGTGAGGTGGTACACTTTGGAAGGACAAACTCCAAGGCAGAGTACAAAGTAAATGGCAGGATACTTGGTAGTGTGGAGGAGCAGAAGGATCTGGGGGTACATGTCCACAGATCCCTGAAAGTTGCCTCACAGGTAGATAGGGTAGTTAAGAAAACTTATGGGGTGTTAGCTTTCATAAGTCAAGGGATAGAGTTTAAGAGTCACGGGGTAATGATGCAATTCTATAAAACTCTGGTTAGGCCACACTTGGAGTACTGTGTCCAGTTCTGGTTGCCTCACTATAGGAAGGATGTAGAAGCATTGGAAAGGGTACAGAGGAGATTTACCAGGATGCTGCCTGGTTTAGAAAGTATGCATTATGATCAGAGATTAAGGGAGCTCGGGCTTTATTCTTTGGAGAGAAGGAGGATGAGAGGAGACATGATCGAGGTGTACAAGATACTAAGAGGAATAGATAGACTGGACAGCCAGCGCCTCTTCCCCAGGGCACCACTGCTCAGTAGAAGAGGACGTGGCTTTAAGGTAAGGGGTGGGAAGTTCAAGGGGGATATTAGAGGAAGGTTTTTTTTACTCAGAGGGTGGTTGATGCATTGAATGCAGTGCCTGAGTCAGTGGTGGAGGCAGATACATTCGTGAAATTTAAGACACTGCTAGACAGGTAAATGGAGGAATTTAAGGTGGGGGGTTATATGGGAGATAGGATTTAAGGGTCGGCACAAAATTGTGGGCCAAAGGGCCTGTACTGTCCTGTGCTGTTCTATATTCTATATGTTCTATGTTCTAACTACATAAGTTCCTAGCTCATTTCAGAGGGCATTTTAAAGTTAAGTGGAAAAATACATGATAAATCTGGCCAAATAGGACTAGCTTTGTCACAATGAGGGGGCATTGATGGCGGACCCAAATACAAGACACAGACACTGAAGTACAGGGAACAGGACTTGACTAGAGTAGGGATGTGATGGGATACAGACAAGGAGCAGGGACAAGAATGCAGACTAGGGCTTGGACCCCGAGCCAGAGACTGGACAAGGACCCAGAAGCTACGTCTTGCCTCGGGCTCAGGCCTCAGAACCAGACATGGACATGACATGACTGCAGGACTGGAGGCTGGGGTCTTGAGGCTTGAGGTTTGGAGACAGGCAAGGGGTCTTGAGGCTTGAACTTGGAGATAGGCTTGGGGACTTGGGACTTGGATGCCGCCAGGGCCAGGACTTGACTTGGTACTAGGATGCCGCCAGGGCCAGGACGTGGTACTTAGAGCCGCCTGGTGGTGGCGAGCTCTAGACTCGGCCCGGGAACAGTAGACAATGGCTCTTGATTCCCTCCGGTGGGTTAACTGATGGACCTGCTTTGGCGAGGAAACTTTGCAGGCTCCCTTGGGTGAGGTAACTTGACAGGGTTACTCTGGTGAGGAAATGCGACTTACTGGCACTCGCTCTGGGAGGAGACTAGGCTTGCTCCAGCCAGATGACATTGGCTCGTAGTAACCTTGGTGACTTTGCAAACGCTCTCGCGTCGAACAGCTGAAAGCCAGAGACTATAAACTGCCAGTTCAGCCGAGAGTAAATTGCCTCCTATCACCAAGCCCGAGGGACATGGGAAAACAGGGAACCAAAGGGAAACAGGGAATCAACAGTCCAGATCGTAACAGAAACAAAGTAAATTTAAAGGGACCCTGATCCGGACCATGACAAGCTTTGTTGTGGACCATGGTCTAAGTGGACAAGTTGCAAAGACAGCATTCCCGTGCTATCTTACTCTACGATTATATCACACATTCTTATCTCTGACAAGGTAATGATGGCAGTTTATTTGCATCACATCATATTGAAAAGTGCTTAAATGATCATCCAGTAATTTCATAATTCAATATGTACAAAATGCTGAGAAACACAGCAGGTCAGGTTGCGTATATGGAGGGAAATAAGCATTTAACGTTTTAGGCTGTGACCCTTCATTGGGACTCAGCACAAATCATCAACTAGTGAAAATCTGCAGATACTGGAAATTCAAGCAACACACACAAAATGCTGGAGGAACTCAGCAGGCCAGGTAGTATCTATGGAAAAGCGTACCGTTGACGGTTTGGGACGAGACAGACATAAGGTGATAGGTGAAACTGGGAACGAGGAAACGGTGTAGTAAAGAGCTGGGAAATTGCTGAAAGAGATACAGGGCTGGAGAAGGGGGAATCTATTAGGAGAGTACAGAAGGCCACGGAAGAAAGAAGGGGGAGGAACACCAAAGGAAAGCAATGGGCAGGCAGTACTTTCTCCTCCACTGTCACGACGAGGCCACACTCAGTTTGGAGAAGCAACATCTTATATCCTTGTATTCATTCTAGGTAGCCTGCAACCCGATGGCATGAATACCGATTTCTCAAACTTCTGGTAATGGCCCCCCTTCACTATTCCCCATCCCCTTCCCCCCTCTCACCTTATTTCCTAGCCTGCCCATCACCCCGTTCTTTTTTCCACAGCCTTCTGTCCTCTTCTATTAGATTCACCCTTCTCCAGCCCTATATCTCTTTCAGCAATCGACTTCCCAGTTCTTTACTTCACCTCTCCCCCTCCCAGTTTCACCCATCACCTTGTGCTTCCTCCCCTCTCCCCACCTTCTAATTCTGACTCCTCATCTGTTCCTTTCTCCAGTCCTGCCAAATGGGTTCGATCTGAAACTTCGACTGCACTCTTTTCCATAGATGCTGCCTGGCCAGCTGAGTTCCTCCAACATTTTGTGTGTGTTCCAGATCATCACGTTTTTGTTTCCTTTCATCGATACTTCCTAAACTGCTGAGCTACTCGACCTAATTAAGTGGCCACTGAGTGTATGTTCGTCACCCCCTGCTGTTATAGCCTGTCGACTTCAACATTTCAGATGTTGTGCTCTTCTGCACTGTAGTAACGCGTGATTATTTGAGTTACTGTCGCCTTTCTTGAACCAGTCTGGCCATTCTCGTCTGAGCTCTCTCATTAGCAACACATTTTCACCCACAGATTTGTGGCTCACTGGATATCTTTTGTGTTTTGCACCATTCTTTGTAAGCTCTAGAGACTTCTGTGTGTGAAAATCCAAGAAGATCAGTAGTTTCTGAGATACTTAATCTATCCCATCTGGCAACAATAATCATTCCATAGTCAAAGTCACATAGGTCGCACTTCTTCCCAGTTCTGATGTTGCTTGAACCTCTTGATCATGTCTGCATGGTTTATGCGTTGTGCTGCTGCCACGTGATTGGCTGATTAGATAATGGCATTAACGAGCTGTACCTAATAAAGTGGCCACTGAGCTACGTCCACACTACGCAAGATAATTTTGAAAATAGACAAAAGACAACAGGTACAGGAGTAGGCCATTCAGCCCTTCGAGCCACCACCGCCATTCACTATGTTCATGGCTGATCATCTACAATCAGTATCTAGTTCCTGCCTTATCCCCATAACCTTTGATTCTGCTATCCTTAAGAGCTCTGTCCATCTCTTTCTTGAAAGCATCTAGAGACTTGGCCTCCACTGCCTTCTGGGGCAGAGCATTCCATATATCCACCACTCTCTGGGTAAAAAAGTTTTTCCTCAACTCCGTTCTAAATGGCCTACTCCTTATTCTTAAACTGTGGCCTTTGGTTCTGGACTCACCCATCAGCGGGAACATGCTTCCTGCCTCCAGTGGGTCCAATCCCTTAATAATCTTATATGTTTCAATCAAATCCCCTCTCATCCTTCTAAATTCCAGTGTATACAAGCCCAGTCGCTCCAATCTTTCAATATATGACACTCCCGCCAGCTCGGGAATTAACCTTGTGAACCTACACTACCCTCTCTCAATAGCAAGATTGTCCTTCCTCAACTTCAGAGACCAAAACTGCACACAATACTCCAGGTGTGGTCTCACCAGGGCCCTGTACAGCTGCAGAAGGACCTCTTTGCTCCTATACTCAATTCCCCTTGTTATGAAGGCCAGCATGCCATGAGCTTTCTTCACTGCCTGCTGTATCTGCATGCTTGCTTTCAGAGACTGATGTCCAGGAACAGCTAGATCTCGTTGTGCTTCCCCTTTTCCTAACTTGACTCCATTTAGATAATAATCTGCCTTCCTGTTCTTACCACCAAAGTGGATAACCTCACATTTATCCACATCAAACTGCATCTGCCATGCATCCGCCCACTCACTCAGCCTGTCCAAGTCACCCTGCGTTCTCATTACATCCTCCTCACATTTCACACTGCCACCCAGCTTTGTGTCATCTGCAAACTTGCTAATGTTACTTTTAATCCCTCCATCTAAATCATTAATGTATATTGTAAACAGCTGCGGTCCCAGCACTGAACCCTGCGGTACCCCACTAGTCACCGCCTGCCATTCCAAAAGGGACCCGTTAATCGCTACTCTTTGTCTCCTGTCAGCCAGCCAATTTTCAATCCATGTCAGTACTCTGCCCCCAATACCATGTGCCCTTATTTTGCCCACTAATCTCCTATGCGGAACTTTTTCAAAAGCTTTCTGAAGGTCCAGGTACACAACATCCACTGGCTCTCCCTTGTCCGTTTTCATAGTTACATCCTCAAAAAATTCCAGAAGATTAGTCAAGCACGATTTCCCCTTTGTAAATCCATGCTGACTCAGACCGATCCTGTTACTGCTATCCAAATGTGTCGTAATTTCATCTTTTATAATTGACTCCAGCATCTTTCCCACCACTGACGTCGGGCTAACCGGTCTATAATTCCCTGTTTTCTCTCTCCCTGCTTTCTTGAAAAGTGACAACATTAACTACCCTCCAATCCACAGGAACTGATCCTGAATCTATAGAACATTGGAAAATGATTACCAATGTATCCACGATTTCTAAAGCCACCTCCTTAAGTACCCTGGGATGCAGACCATCAGGTCCCGAGGACTTATCAGCCTTCAGACCCAACAGTCTATCCAACACCATTTCCTGCCTAATATAAATTTCCTTCAGTTCATCCATTGCCCTAGATCCTTTGGCCACTATTATTTCTGGGAGATTGTTTATGTCTTCCCTAGTGAAGACAGATCCAAAGTACCTGTTCAACTCGTTTGCCATTTCCTTGTTCCCCATAATAAATTCACCCGTTTCTGTCTTCAAGGGCCCAATTTTGGTCTTAACTATTTTTTATCCCTTTTTACATACCTAAAGAAGCTTTTACTGTCCTCCTTTATATTCTTGGCTAGTTTACCTTCATACCTCATTTTTTCTCCGCGTATTGCCTTTTTAGTTATCTTCGGTTGCTGTTTAAAAGTTACCCAATCCTCCGGCTTCCCACTCATCTTTGCTATGTTATACTTCTTGTCTTTTATTTTTATACTGGCCTTTATTTCCCTTGTCAGCCATGGCCTCCCCTTACTCTCCTTAGGATCTTTCTTCCTCTTTGGAATAAACTGATCCTGCACCTTCTGCATTATTCCCAGAAATACCTGCCATTGTTGTTCCACTGTCATCCCTGCTAGGGTATTGTTCCATTGAACTTTGGCCAGCTCCTCCCTCATAGCTCCATAGTTCCCCTTGTTCAACTGTAATACTGACACTTCAAATTTTCCCTTCTCTCTCTCAGTTTGTAGATTAAAACTTACCATATTATGGTCACTACCTCCTAATGGGTCCTTTACCTCGAGGTCCCTGATCAAATCCGGTTCATTGCACAACAATAAATCTAGAATTGCCTTCTCTCTGGTAAGCTCCAGGACAAGCTGTTCTAAGAATCCATCATGGAGGGACTCCACAAACTCCCTTTCTTGGGGTCCAGTACCTACCTGATTCCTCCAGTCTACCTGCATGTTGAAATCCCCCATAACAACTGTAGCATTACCTTCGCTACATGCCAATTTTAACTCTTGATTCAACTTACACCCTACATCCAGACTACTGTTTGGGGGCCTGTTGATAACTCCCATTAGGGTCTTTCTACCCTTGGAATTTCTCAGTTCTATCCATAGAAACCATAGAAAACCATAGAAACTACAGCACAGAAACAGGCCTTTTAGCGTTTTTCAAAATATCTCTGTCCAGGTTAGAACGGATATTTGGGTGAATCTCCTCCTACTGGGCATGCGCAGGACACACAGAAAACAGGCGAAGGGGAAACGGTATACTTGATGCGCGTTTGTCCAGTTACAGAGTAGAAAAACTTAAAAGGAATTGCTCTTGGCTCTTGTGCAGGAGGACTTAAAACTAAAAAAAAACAAATGCTAGAACGTATGGAGGCAACCGACAGGGAGTTCACGGACAGCATGACCCGGCTGATGACGAAAATTGAACAACTGACTAACTCTGTTGCATTAATAAAGCACCTTGTTAAATGTATAAAACATGTCTGCATCAGTGTTATCTTGTATTTCCATACAATGTTCTATTAGGCTGTTACACATCTATTGTCAGAGAAGTACTTGCATATTCAGCCAGAAACTCATTCCACCGAGATGCAACACTGAGCGTCATAGGAAGACATTCCTGCCTGTGGCCATCAAACTTTACAACTCCTCCCTTGGAGGGTCAGACACCCTGAGCCAATAGGCTGGTTCTGGACTTATTTCCTGGCATAACTTCCATATTACTATTTAATTATTAATGGTTTTATTACTATTTAATTATTTATGGTGCAACTGTAATGAAAACCAGTTTCCCTCCGGATCAATAAAGTATGACTATGACTATGACTATAAATAGGTAAACCACCTTCATACAATCAAGGACAGAAAACAGGGCAAAGTGAGTATACTTATTTATTCAGTAAGCTATGGGTCAAAGTATTTGGTGAGTACATTTCTAACTCTTCTGGCTTCAGTCTCGTTGCTGTCTGTTCTGAAATTGTTAGGTTCTGAGAAGCGCAGAATCAAATATCGTTGTGATGATTGTACGCTCTAGTATCAATTGTTTGGCGACAATAAAGTAATAATAATAATAGAAGAAGAGAACAATGAAATGACGCGCTGCCGCCACCTGTTTGGCACGTCATGACTGTGGTTTTAAAAAGCTCCATTTACCATGTCCACACGGCAACGGATATTAGGCATTTTCAGATTTATTCACTCTGGAAACCGTTTCTGAAAATCTCCGTTTTCCGGGGATGAAAACACTGTTTTAGTGTGGACAGAGGGTCAAAACGAAGAGAAAAAGCTTCATTTTCAAAATTATCTGGCGTAGTGTGGACGTAGTCTGAGTTTATGTACATCGATTTGAAGTATGTTTTGTGATGATGTTTGGAGGTGGGAATAGAAATACTAAGTGAAAGGATTTTAGAAGAGGTTGGTCTTGGGGAACAGGCTGAGGACAGGGATATAATGCAGAAATCTATCATTTACAGAGACCAAGGATGAGAAAAGGTGAGGGAAAATGGGGTTGAGGTGACAGGGTACGTCAAAGTGATGAAGACTTCAAAACAATGTAGGAAATAGACTGAAAATCCAAAACAAGTTCAAAATTAGCTTTGAAATGCAAAGGAAATGTCTTCAACAATGAAGGAGATTTATCCTTTTCTTCATTCACAGGATGAGAACATTTCATGCCCATCCAAATTGCACATAAATTAAATGCTATTTATCATTTTACACTATTTATCATTTCATTGTTTAAGTATATCTTCATCAGCCGATCTTGATGGGGGCAACATACGTTTTTTGCTAGATTATTTGAGGCCATTGGCATTATAACAGTTAAAATTGGCTTAATTAAATCTTATTTGTCTTAATTCAAGTATTGCTTAAATCTTGCATGTTTGGGGTGTATTTTCATGTGTGGTATTTCCCTTTAGGGAGGAATGCTTGAATATGAGGACTATTCACCATTGACTGCATTTGTGCTGATCGCAATTGTTGAAGCTAAGACTGTTTGTGTTCACTATGTTGCGGTAAATTATTTTTATTTCATAATATAAGATATTTGGTTCATGTATTATCTCAAGGAAGAGCAGGAGAGTGCTGACAAATATTTACACTCAATCAAGATCATGAAAGGCTGAAGAAGTTGTTTGGCTGCATTTCATGAAAGTACTTCAAAGCTGTAAAATATTGAATCTTTCAAAGGAAGATCAAACCCCTTTGAGAGAGTTGACTGTGCAAGGCTTCCTCAGATTTCATTTAGATTTTTATTTGTTCTGTGGCAAAAATACAACTAAACTTTCATTCAAACAACAAACACCCATAATAAACAGGCTGGAACGTCAAAGGGCAAAGTGTGAATTCACTAAATGGTCACTTGTACAACCATTAACCCATCCTCCCCTAATTTAAAAGGTTTGAACACATATGGGAGCAATTAAAAAGTGCATCAAGGTGCGAGGTCTGAAGCAGGGAGTTAAGACGTAGCACCTACCAGCCAGGTCATGCTGTCTTCTCGCTGCTGCCATCAGGAAGGAGGTACTGGAGCTTCAGGACCCACAACACTAGGTTCAGTAACAGTTATTATCCCTCAACCATGGCTCTTGGGCCAGAGGGGATAACTTCACTCCTCCCATTACTGAACTGTTCACTCACCCAATGGATTCACATTCAAGGCCTCTTCATCTCATGTTCTCAATATTTATTATTTATTTGCTTGTTTGTTATTTCTCAGCTCAAATTGGTAAAACCTGAGGTACGAGCAGAGCCAACCACATGCTAGGAACTTTCGGACCATTGTAGTGGTGTTTAGTATCGTGGTTTTCTCAAGATTTACATAAATAATGCTGTGTAGACCTAATTGCTTAATGCTATTGTGCAGTGCCTTTGGGGTAATACTAGTTGTAGATATGGGGACAATATATACTGTACCCTGTTCATGTTCCATAGTCTTGAAATGTTCTTTTAGCTCAGCATATTTCTGATGTTTTTCACTTACTGTATGTTATGTGTGTTTGGAATGGCTAAATCTATTAGGTAAGCTGTCCTTGCTTGTTTATCCTCTATTATTATAGCCAGGCAGTTATTATGGCTTGTCCTATCTGTAATAATGGATTGGTCACCCTGTTGGTGTGGTCTTTCATTAATTCTATTATGGTTATTAGATTTATTGAGTATGTCCACAAAAAATGAATCTCGGGGTTGTATATGGTGACATTTATATACTTTGATAATGAATTTACTTTACATTTTGAAATTTGGTTTGATTAAGTCTGGGTTCGGATAATTTGGCCACCGGTGATGTGGGAGCTTTTCCGAATTTTTCTTTAAGTGATAGAATTCTTTAAATATTGCATGATCCAAAGTGTTCCCTTTCTGCTCCTCAGCCTTAATTATTGTACATAGACCAACCCAAAATTAAGACCATAAGACACAGGAGCAGAATTAGGCAGCGTGTTTGTGTCCGTGAGCAAGGCAGTTAATCACACATTGCTCTAATGTCTGTGCGAGGAGTGGTGCCCCACACAGACTTCCAATCTGCGCCTTGTAAGGCATGAAAATGCCCGACGTAGGCCTCTGAAGGTCTGAGTTGACGTTCCCTCCCCCTCCCTTCCTTTCACTCCTGGAATCATCCTTGTGAACCTCCTCTGGACCCTCCACAATAGCGGAACAACTCTTCTAAGATGAGGAGCCCAAAATTGTACACATTACTCAAGGGGAGGCCTCACCAGTGCCTTATAAATCCTCGGCATCACATCCCTGCTCTTGTATTCTAGACCTCTTGAAATGAATGCTAACATTGCATTTGCCTTCCTCACCACCGACTCAACCTGCAAGAGTCCTTCTGCACAAGGACTCCCAAGCCCCTTTGCATTTTTGGATTTTCTCCCCATTTAGAAAATAGTCCGCACATGTATTTCTACTACCAAAGTGCACGACCATGCATTTTTCAACGTTAGTTTCATTTCATTTCATTTGACACTTTCTTGCCCATTCTCTTAATCTGTCTAAGTCTTCCTGCATCCTACCTATTTCCTCAATGCTACCTGCCCCTCCACCAATCTCCAACAAAGCCATCGATTACATCATCTAAATCATTTATATACCGTATAAAAAGAAATGGTCCCTACAGAACACCACTAGTCACTGGCAGCCAACCAGGTAATGATGCTTTTATTCCCACTTGCTGCCTTCTTCCAATCAGCTAATACTCTAATCATGTTAGTAACTTTCCTGTAATATGATGGGCTGTTAACTTGGTAAGCAGCCTCATGTGTGGCACCTTGTCAAAGGCCTTCTGAAAGTCCATATGTACGACATCCACTGCATCCCTTTATCTATCCTACTTGTAATCTCCTCAAAGAATTAAAGGACTTATTTATCCAGACAATATGTATTGCTGCTGTGAATTCATGTTTAAAAATAATGTTCACCTACATGTAATGCCTATCTAGATTTGTTTAATGTATGTATCATGTCTTAATTAGGGTTATGAGGGCAGCATCAAGAAAGCAGTTAATTACCTGGAGCAGAACATAGATGGTGTCGATGGAACATATGGTGCAGTACTTTCAGCCTATGCCCTTTCACTATTGGGTATAAACAAGGAAGACGTTGTAATGAAATTTGCTTCACCGGGTAAGAATTTATTTAGAAATACAGGATAGGCCTTTCTGTCCCCTTGAGCTGCGCCACCCAGCAAACCCCTGACAACCACTGATTTAACTCTAACCTAATCATGGGACAATTTACAATGACCGATTAGCCTACTGACCAGTACTTCTTTAGGAGGACATACAGACTCCTTACAGAGGATACCGGGATTGAACTCTGACACCCCGAGCAGTAATGGGCGTGGTGCCACTGGTGTGTCCACATCTTTTTGCCCTACTCCAAGACATCCTTGCCATAGAGGGAGTACAAAGAAGGTTCACCAGATTGATTCCTGGGATGGCAGGACTTTCATATGAAGAAAGACTGGATGAACTGGGCTTGTACTCGTTGGAATTTAGAAGATTGAGGGGGGATCTGATTGAAACGTATAAGATCCTAAAGGGATTGGACAGGCTAGATGCAGGAAGATTGTTCCCGATGTTGGGGAAGTCCAGAACGAGGGGTCACAGTTTGAGGATAGAGGGGAAGCCTTTTAGGACCGAGATGAGGAAAAACTTCTTCACACAGAGAGTGGTGAATCTGTGGAATTCTCTGCCACAGGAAACAGTTGAGGCCAGTTCATTGGCTATATTTAAGAGGGAGTTAGATATGGCCCTTGTGGCTATGGGGATCAGGGGGTATGGAGGGAAGGCTGGGGCGGGGTTCTGAGTTGGATGATCAGCCATGATCATAATAAGTGGCGGTGCAGGCTCGAAGGGCCGAATGGCCTACTCCTGCACCTATTTTCTATGTTTCTATAACTTTTCTACCATGTCAGCACATTCAGTGAAACTCATAACAGGAATGAGTGAAATATTGTAGCTGATGGAAACTGAGTGATGCACAAACAGAAATGAAGTGCTGCAAATGTTTGAAATCTGAAATGAAAACAGAAAATGCTGGAAACTTTCATCTGCTCACAGAGCTCCTGCAGAGAGAGACAGCAACAGAGTTGATGTTTGTGGTTGATAATTTTTTCATGGGGAATATTAGAAATGTAAATGGTTGTGGTTCAGGATTTTAGAACAAAGAGGAAAGCGAAGCTCTGTGATAGGATAAGAGTCAGGAGAGAGTGACTAAAGAGCTAATGTTGCAAGCCTGATGGGGTGGTCATAGGACAAACAAAGAAATAAAATGCAAGTTCAATGCAGATATAAAAAGAGGAGCAGAAATATTATCTGGGATTGTTAATGCAGTGTGGAAGGATACAATATTCCTCATGAGAAATTTAGGAGGTGGATATAGAATAGGAGGCCTGAGTTAAAGAGATCAGATTGCAAATGTTATAGATATTCATAGAGTCCAGGGCACAACAGTATGAATGTCACAGAATAAGACAGACAATGAAAGTGGTAGACATTCAGAAGCTGTGGGTCATACCTGTGAACTGAACAGACATGGGCATTTCTATCATTTAATTATTTTTTTATTTTGGATTTCTTGATTTGGAGTGTTTTGTGTTCAAATGCTACACCGTCCCCTTGTGGTAATGGTTTGAGATTAAGGAGATGAATTTTAATCCATCTCAAGTAATTATGCTAAGATTCTCTAAGGTTTAGAGAGAGAAATATTCCAGTGAGATGGTGGTCATCTCAGTCGCAGCAGCCTCTTTGTGGCCAAGCAAATATATAATTGTTCACCCGTTACATTGACTCTGTTTTACTGCTAACACAATTATATTATATTCATATATATGGTTAAATAACAATTGAGCTTAGCGAGAGTGAGAGAAAGCAATTGTGAGATCTGTTTTGAAATAGACGTGCATTAACTTGAATATTTAACACTTCGGTTAATTTTCTTACACCTTTTTTAGACAAATCATATTGGCCAGTGTCAGGAAATGCAGATTCTCTGTACACCATTGAAGCCACAGGATATGCCCTTCTGTTCTTCTTGCAACAGAAGCAGTATGACCGTGCTGGTAAATTAGTGAGATGGCTATCAAGTAAGAGCAAATATGGAGGAGGCTACGATTCTACTCAGGTAAACATTGGACTTTGTCAGAAATCTCACCTTTGTAGGAGATTGAACTAATGATCAAGAAAATTATCAAATGCTTAAAGAATATCTATGTTAAAAGCATTCTGTCATGGCCTTTAGACTTTATAATGGTATAAAGTCAAACTCCATTCATGTATCAGACAGGTTTTCTGGATTGTCACTTTAGTTCACTTTATTACATGTTAAATAGCAGTAGAATAATACTTTTTTCTCGTATGTACAATACATTTAAAAGTCGTGTGCAATATAGACCCTGGAAAGTATCAAGGAAGAGCAAGACTCCACATCTAGCAAATGGACAGGAACCCAATTCAGCTGAGTGAATAGGAAACATAGGAAAGGTTACCTGGTGATACAGATAAAAGAAGTTTATTCTATTTTTACTGTACATAGCAGTACAAAAAATAAATCCTGAATATTCAAGATGTGTTGTAATTTTCAAAATAAGTGTCACGTAGCTGAAGTTAATTTCAGATTCAGATTCATTTATCTCTTACATGGAAATATACAGTGAAATGCATCATTTTTGCTAATCACCAACACAAGTATTACCAGACATTCTGATGCCAACATAGCATGCCCACTATGTTTGCAAAACACACAAACAAAACAACAGAAAAAAGAGCAACAAAACAGTAAAGCAAGCTGCTTGCCTCCCTCCCAGACGTCTAACCCCAGTTCATACTGTCTATAGACCTCCAGCTATATATTCCATGTATAAATTTCCAGACTTGATATGATTTATTTATCATTTATTTGATATGCTTTAACCTTCAGAATTCTGTCTCCCTTTCCCAATTTTTGTAAAAACATTGTCATTCTGGAACAAAAATCTTCAGTAGTTTGAGTGTTTCAAACGAATATTTTTAAAAAAGATCACATATTGATTGCTACTGTGTGTAAAGGTGGTGAATCCTGGGACTTTCATTTGAAATGGCACCAAATATATTCAACACGTACTTTTTTACTTCCTAGGCGACAATAGTTGCGCTGCAAGCACTGGCCAAGTACTTGACTGACGTCCCTCAGATGAAAGAGGTTGACTTGGATGTACGGCTGTTCATTCCGAGCAGGAGCAAATCAGTCTCCTGGAGGTTTGATACCAGAAATGCATATGTAGCAAGATCATTAAAGGTTTGCTTATGTACTTGTTCAGAATGTTGATGTATTTATTCCCATTTGCTAATATTTTAGTCATATGTAAGTTCTACAAGGAGATATTAATAATCTTCCATTTTCTAACTTCATATTTTTTCTTCACCCACTAGCCCTAGAAGTGAATTGAATTTACCATATATTAAATTAATCTCTAGCACTGAAGCAAACCATTTGGTTGAATGAGTTCTTTTCACATTTCTTCTGTGCAGGAGTCTCCCTCCTCCAGTTACAAAGAGTCTTTTGTGGTTCTAGTCCTTGAATCCTATCTTTACTTTGTTCAAGTAAAGTTTTATGCTGTAACATTTACAAACGTTAAGTTGAGGTTCAGATAATTTGCCAAGCACATTAGTGTAGAGGGACAGAAAACTGATTTGCAGAAACTTGCATTAATGTTTGCAGAAAATAAAAGGATAATATTTGCAGAAATTTGCAAGATTAATTGGGTTATCATAGTGAGGAATTTTAATTTTCCTGTAGACTGGGACTGCCATTATGCAGATAATGGGGATTATTACAAAAGGATTAGATGGGGTGGAATCTGATAAGTGAGTTCAAGAAAGTTTCCTTATATAATATATTAAAGGCTCAACCAGCAAGAAAGCAAAGCTCAATCTGTCCATGGGAAACGTGGCAGGACTGTCAGGCCTGCACAGGCAGGCACCTCCCAGTCTCCACCCAGCTAACAAGAGTCACTTTTCCACTTCCAACTCACCACCTGCAGCTATTTAAACCAAGACCTCTTCCACAGTCCTTCATTCACTCGTTCCTTCAAACAAGCCAGCCTCAACCAATTACTTTGTCACCTTGGCATAATCTCTGTCGCTTTGTGGCGCCCCATGGCTTGTTATTTTACAGTTAATTAGTAAAATATTGCTTACTCCTAAACTTTTTCTGTTGCTGCGCTTTTTGGTCAAGCCTCCTCTACATTTCCTGATAAGATGAGTGAACCAACTCTTAAACCAGCAGAATATGCTAGCTTAAAGGAAGTCGTCCATTGACAAGACTCCACAATCCTGAAGCAGCAGGAAACCATTGATCATCTGCTTGCCACTCTCAACCAACTCTCTATCTCAATATAGCGACCCCGCACAAGTCAACCTATTCCTTAGAGCCCCATATTCCTGTGCCCTAATGTTTCAATGGATCACCAACCTGATGCTGCAGCTTCCTATCCCAATGGACTTTACAATTTGAGCTCTAGCTATCTCTGTATTCTACAGACCAAGCCTGGATTACCTGTGTCATCACTCTCAAGACTGGGCGAGCTCTGACCCGGGCAGCTGCTTTATCTGGGGAAACCACCATTTGCAATAAATATGAGAAATTCAACGCTGAAATGCACCAGGTTTTTGACTATCTGGGAAGTGGAAGGGGTGCAACAGGTCGGACACTTCACCTGTATCAAGGATCACGTTCGGTGCTAGTTACACCATGGAATGCAGGGCCCTCGTGGCGGAGTGCACCTGGACTGCAGAATCACTGCTGGCCCAGCACCTTCACGGCCTCTGAATGCTTGAAAGATCAGCTGTCTACCTGGGAGATGCCCACAGATGTCAAAACCTCAATCACTCTGGCCATCCGGATTGACAACCCTCTTATGGAATGACCATCTAGGTCATCAGCCAGAATTCCAGTTCTGTTCCTTTGGGCTGCAGGACCCTCATGATCAATGCCTCCAGAACCCATGCAGGTAGAGATAACTCGCTTAAACCCCAAGAGCATGAGCATCAGTAGAGAACCAACGTGTGCCCCTATTGTAGAGTCACTGATCAGGAACAGCTGCTTCCCCTCTGCCATCCGATTTCTGAATGGACATTGAACCCATCAACATTACCTCACTACTTCTTTATTTCTGTTATGTTGCACTGCATATTTTAACTGAACTATTTATAGACAAGTATTCTTTATGTAACTCAGTTTTTTCTCTATATTTATCATGTATTTCATTGCGCTGCTACAGTACAATTAATAATTTTCGTGACATATGCAGGTGATATTAAGTCTGATTCTGATTCTGATCAACCATGCATCAAATAACTACTGCATCCAGGAAAACAGCACCACCACATAGACACAAGGTGGCCTCTGTTTGGCCTCTCATTCTAGCACCATAGCCTGATTCTCTCTCTTTCCTCCTCCACACCCCAATGGCTCTATGCACATAGGAGGCTCTGGTGGGGTCCAGCGCAGCAGGCAACTTTCTGGCTTGGACGCCATGTGTGCGGCTTGGACACTCTACAAAGCCCGCGGTGGTGTGCCGACAACAATCTGGCCCCTAACACCCAGAAGACCAAGGAGATCATTGTGGACTTCGGGCATGCTAGGAGCCACACTCACGTCCCTATCTACATCAACGGAGCTGTAGTGGAGCATGTATCATGTTTCAAATTCCTCGGTGTCCACATTTCCTGGTCCCTGAACTTCTCCATCCTGATCAAAAAGGGGCAAAAGTGCTTTTATTTCCTGCAGAGCATCAAGAAAGCTCACCTCTGTCCTAGGATACTGACGGACTTTTACCGCTGTACCATTGAGAGCATACTTACCAACTGCATCTCAGTGTGGTATGGCAATTGTCCCGTATCAGACCGCAAAGCACTCCAGTGTGTGGTGAAAACTACCCAAAGGATTATCGGCACCCAATTGCCCACCATTGAGAACATCTACCATAAACGCTGCCTGGGCAGGGTGAAAAGCAATATCAAGGATGCATCTCACCCTAACCATGGACTTTTTACTCTCCTCCCATCCGGTAGGCGCTACAGGAGCCTCCGCTCCTGCACCAGCAGGCACAGGAAGAGCTTCTTCCCTGAGGCTGTGACCCTGCTGAACCTCACATCACAGCGCTAAGCAGTATTGCACCCATATTGTACTGTCTCAGTACTTTTACATTTGTGTGCTGTAGCCCTTACTTTTTATTCGCAGTTATTTTGTAAATAACACTATTCTTTGCATTTCTGGTCAGATGCTAACTGCATTTCATTGGCTTTGTATCTGTACTCGGCACAATGACAATAAAGTTGAATCTAATTTAATCTAATCTAATCTATCTCTCATCCCTTCTGCATCACAGCCATTGACAGAAGAGCCTTGGGGTCTAGTATGGTTAGAGCATGCACACATGAGTGAGTCTATCCAATTCTTCCTCATTGAATCACCCAAAACTCCTCTAATCTTGAGTTGCCCTTGGATCTCTGCTCATGACCCTGACTTTGGATGATCACCCAGTTCACTGCTGAGTTGGGGACCCTCCTACCGTCCCTTCTGCCTGCAATCTCAGCTGACTTCACGTACATTCACAGAGATGGAGGATACTCTCAGACTCACTAAACTCCCATGGGAATAAAGTGACCTAGCCTTTGTTTGTTATGTGCTGTGTTGTATACAGTGGGCAATCATAATCTTTCCATGGCCATGATGTTCTTGGAAAAATTTTCTACAGAAGTGGTCTTTCCATTGCTGCTTTCTTTACAAGACAATGAACCCAGATATTATCAATACTCTTCAAAAATTGTCTGCTTGGCATCAGTGGTCGCATAAACAGGACTTGTGATATGCACCAGTTGCCCATATGACCATGCACCACCTGCTCTAATCATGGGCCTGATCGGTGGAGAGAAGGGTGTCTAAGCAGGTGCTTAGACCCCCTGACTCAAGGGTGACCTGCAGGAAGGAAAGAGCACCTTCCACATCCATTGGTAGAGATGTATCTCCACTCCACCACCCCTTCATCATCTTCAATAAAAAGGAACCCAGCACCCTGCTACCTCACAGACCACACTACTCTGATATCAACCTCTGCCTGGGCACTACCGCTCTCTCCCGCTGAAACCCAAGCCATGAATGACTACATGGCCAAGGCACTACTTCATTTGTCCATCCTAGCATCCAGCCATTAGGATTCTTCTTTGTCAAAAAGAAAGATGAGGGTCTTCATCCTGTATTAACTACTGTGGACTCGGCAAAATCACCATGAAGAACCACTACCCTCTCTGCCTGATGGACAGCGAATCCAGAACACATTGCGGGGCCCAGATCTTCACCAAACTTGATCTACAGATTGCATACAACCTGATCTGCATTAGCCACGGAAATCAGTGGAAGATGGCATTCATAACACCCATTGGCCACTATGAATACTTGGTTGTGCCTTTCAGACTTTCTAACAGTTCAGCCATTTTCCAAACCTTCAATGAAATCCTGTGAGACATGCTACACAAGTATGTGTTTGTCTGCCTCAGTGACATGCTCATCTTCTCCAAGGACCCACAAGATCATGTCTGTCATGTCCGTTCAGTGCTACAGGTATACTGCAAGTTAGAAAAATCCCAGTTTCAGTCCCCTGTCATTTCCTTCCTAGGTCACACCCTTTCACCCAAAGGCATAACCACAGGCCCAGTAAAAGTGTGCATTGTTGAATGGTCCCGACCACACTACCTCAAACAGTTCCAGGACTTCCTGGGCTTCTCGAACTTCTACCACCACTTTATCAGGAACTACAGCCAAATTGTCACTCATCTCACCTCCCTCACCAAATCACCTACCTCATGAATAACTTGGTCTGCTACTATGGACCAGACTTTCAAGGTGTCACAACCTTGAGTCATCAGTAGAGTATTCTGGTTTTTTTTTGATTATCTGTATTTTATCAATTATAATTATAATGTATTGTTAAGTATCCTTGGAGTTGTGATTCTTATCAGAATGGTTACTTGTAAGCTTGTCAGGAGTCTGGGGTTTTAATTAGCTGGGCATAATTCCTTGTGCCCTGGAATGTATTTAAAGGGGCAATGCTAACCCCTTAAAGCTCAGTAATCCTGACCTTTATCTAATGAAGTTCCGGCAGTGTTATGCTATATTATTCCTGATTTTCCAAGTTCTACTGTTTTGTTGTGTCTCTTTTGTTATTAAAATTCCTAGTTTCGTTTAACCTTTCTGGGTTTCTGTGTGATCCTGTGCTGGGGTCCGAAGATGAAACGTGACCCAAGGAGCTCGAGACACTTCACCATCACTCCTGTTCTCTGCCACCTGAGCTCCTCCAGTCCCGGTGTGATAGATGCATCTGATGTGGACACCAGGCCCATCCTCTACCAGCAAGGGCTGGACAGGAAGACGCACCATTATGCTGTTGTCCTGCACAAGTTCAACTTCACTCAACGCCATTATGGAGTAGGAGACAGGGAGCTATGTGCCAACAAGTGGGACTTGGAGGAATGGATACGTTGATTGATGGGAAACCAAGCCCTTCCTGAACTGGACTAACCATCAGTAGCTCATAGCCGTACAAAAGACCCACCAACTTAACTCATGTAAGGCTCGCTGGGCACTCTTCTTAGAGGTATTCAACATCACCATCTCTTCCTGACCCAGCTCCAAAAATACTAAGGTGGATACCCTGTCATGAGATTTAATCTTAGCTGAAATAATAAAATAAATGCCCATTATTCCATCCTTGCAGATCCTCTCCCCGAATGTCTGGAATCTTTAGAACCAAATCTATCAGGCCCTACAGCACGAGCCTGCTTCAACTGACACACCTGACAATCTGAGGCACTCATGTGGGCCCACTTCTCACCTTTCTCTAGCCATCCAGTAACATAATGCACTCTGGATTTTCTGTTACAACAGTTCTGGTGGCCTGTCATGATTGTAGATGTGTGTCAGTTCGTCGCTACAAACCCTCAATGCGCTCAGTCTAATTCCTCCAACCTGCAACCCCTGTGGCCCCTTCCAGTCCCTCTATGTCCATGGTGCCACATCACTACGGATTTCATCACAGGTTTGCCACATTCTGATGGGGCCACAGTGATCATGACAGTGGAGTACCAGTTCTCCAAGGCGGCCCAGTTCATTGCCCTTCCCAAACTTCTATCAGTGACTAAGACAGTGGACCTGGTTATTCAGCATATAGCTCACCTCCACAGTTTCTCTCAGGTTATTGTGTTGAATCTGAATCCACAATTCATCTCCTGCTTTTAACGAGCCTTCTTCTCCCTCTTCCACAGCTCGATAAGTTTGTTCTCCAACTATAATCAGAAAGTAGCAATCAGCAGGCTGAAAAGTTTCTGTGATGCTTTGTTGCCTCTAACCTTTCCATGTGACGAAAGTATCTGTTCTGGGTTTTATTGTCCCACAATCTACACACCACCTCTGCCATAACTACGTTACCTATTGAAGTGCTTCATGGCTACCAAACCTATTGTTCCCCTTGGAGGAACCAATGGTGGAGGACCTATTTGCCAGAGCCTCGGTTTGCAAATGCTGAAATGCTTGAAAGAGGACACACTGCATCCACTGCCACCAGCCTAACCACTGTTGGTGCCCAGCCAGAATACTTTGACCTGGCTGGGCTGTCTACCCAAGATCTGCCCCTTGCGCATCGACTCCTGCAAGCTCTCACCCACTGGTCCCTTTAAGATTACCAATCACATCAACCGAGTCACTTGCTGCCACTGTCCCACGGGATCACACCTACCTTCCATGTGACCTGCCTCAACACCATTGTTAGTGGGCCACTCAACCCACCTGAGCTTGGTGGAAGTTAGTCTAGTGTACCCGGTTCGCTGACTGGATTCATGTCATTGCGAACAGGCTGTGCAGTACCTGATTGACTGGAAAGGGTACGGCCCAGAGGAGAGGTTTTGGGTGCCATCCAGTTTCATCTTGGATCCATTGCTCGTTGAAGAGTTCCACCAGGCCCATCCAGATTGTCCTGGACTGTTGGATGCCAGCCAAAGGAAAGGGGTTCCTTTCAGACCTGCACAAACAGTTACCTCCCATTGTTCACCCCACTAACAGGAATTCATCTGCCACTCATTTCCAAAATCATCACCTGCTGCCTACTTAACCCCTGCTTTCATCTTTCTTCACTCATACATACCAGCCGGACTCATCCATTTGCTCTTAGCTTTCAGTTACCTTGTTACTTTGTCGTATTAAGTATCTGTTCTGTCTTGTTTTGTGGCCCCTGGTGGCTTGTTACATTGCAGTTAATTGATATGATATTGTTAACTGCTAAATCATCACTGCCGCTCTGTTTCTGGGTCACGTCCCCTCGACATCCCCTGCCAAGGATAAGAATAACTGAGTCGGTGCAGGCTGGGGACAGGGACAGTGAGGTTCTGTCACCCTAGCTCTATTAGTTTTAAATTAGTTATGGAGAGAGACAGATCTGGTTCTCTAGTTAAAGTTCTGAATGGGGCAAGGCAAATTTTAATCTATTAGGAGCACAAAACTTGAATAGAGTAGGTTGTTTGCAGGCAAAGGGGCATTTGTCAAGTGGGAGGCTGTGAAAATTAAGATACCAAGAGTTCAGGATGTACGTTTCCTATCAGAGTGAAAGTGGGGGGGGCTGGAGGATAAGGGTCCCTGGATGATGAGGGATATTGAGGCTCTAGACAGGAAGCAAAAAGGAAGCATGGGTCAGTGTTACATACCCGTAAAGGTTTAAATGAACCAGCAGCAATGGACCACAGCTGGAGTCTGGTTTTGATGTTAAAACCACTATCTTTATTAGTATCTACTTAAACAAGAATAATCAAAAGTTAAGTGTTGTGAGTATACATATGTGTAAATATAACTTCCAAACTATTGAGCTCGGGAGGGCGGGGGGGCGGGGGGACCAGACTTAAAATGTTGAGATGGTAAGGTATGAAAGTTCAGTTCATCCACAGATTAAATGATGTGAGAGAGATATTTGTAATCCAAGGTGAAAGTCGAGAATGTCGTACTCCACAGGTTCCACAGTGGTAAACAGGATAACAAGCACCGTCGGTTTTACCCGTCATCGTTCCAAATTCGCTTACGAATTATCACCAATAGTAGCTTATCACAGGGGTACCGTCTTCAAAGGGAGCTACCACCCAGGCAAGGGTTAACACACAGATAGATTTCGCAAGGTTGTCCCAATCACTCAACGTGATAGCCACTTATCGATGCGCTGGATCGATACTCAACCCACCTTTGTGGGCACTCGAAAGTTCCCGCCAGTGACCTGTTTGTCACTGGCTTCCTTCCACTGTCCGACTCAATAGACAATAGACAATAGGTGCAGGAGTAGGCCATTCGGCCCTTCGAGCCAGCACCGCCATTCACTGCGATCATGGCTGATCATCCACAATCAGTATCCAGTTCCTGCCTTATCCCCATAACCTTTGATTCCGCTATCTTTAAGAGCTCTATCCATCTTTTTCTTGAAAGCATCCAGAGACTTGGCCTCCACAGCCTTCTGGGGCAGAGCATTCCATACATCCACCACTCTCTGGGTGAAAAAGTTTTTCTTCAACTCTGTTCTAAATGGCCTACCCCTTATTCTTAAATTGTGGCCTCTGGTTCTGGACTCACCCATCAGCGGGAACATTCTTCCTGCCTCCAGCGTGTCCAATCCCTTAATAATCTTATATGTATCAATAAGATTCCCTCTCAGCCTTCTAAATTCCAGAGTAAACAAGCCCAGTCACTCCAATCTTTCGACATATGACAGTCCTGCCATCCCAGGAATTAACTTTGTGTACCTACGCTGCACTCCCTCAATATCAAGAATGTCCTTCCTCAAATTTGGAGACCAAAACTGCACACAGTACTCCAGGTGTGGTCTCACCAGGGCCCTGTACAGCTGCAGAAGGACCTCTTTGCTCTTATACTCAATTCCCCTTGTTATGAAGACCAGCATGCCATTAGCTTTCTTCACTGCCTGCTGTACTTGCATGCTTGCTTTCAGTGACTGATGTACAAGAACACCTAGATCTCGTTGTACTTCCCCTTTTCCTAACTTGACTCCATTTAGATAATAATCTGCCTTCCTGTTCTTACCACCGAAGTGGATAACCTCACATTTATCCACATTAAACTGCATCTGCCATGCATCTGCCCACTTACCCAGCCTTTCCAAGTCACCCTGCATTCTCATAACATCCTCCTCACATTTCACACTGCCACCCAGCTTTGTGTCATCGGCAAATTTGCTAATGTCACTTTTAATTCCCTCATCTAAATTATTAATATATATTGTAAACAGCTGCGGTCCCAGCACTGAACCCTGCAGTACCCCACTGGTCACCGCCTGCCATTCTGAAAGGGACCCATTAATCGCTACTCTTTGTTTTCTGTCAGGCAGCCAATTTTTAATCCATGTCAGTACTTTGCCCCCAATACCATGTGCCCTAATTTTGCCCACTAATCTCCTATGTGGGACTTTATCAAAGGCTTTCTGAAAGTCCAGGTACACTGGCTCTCCCTTGTCCATTTTCATAGTTACATCCTCAAACAAATTCCAGAAGGTTAGTCAAGCACAATTTCCCCTTCGTAAATTCATGCTGACTTGGACCGATCCTGTTACTGCTATCCAGATGTGTCGTAATTTCATCTTTTATAATTGACTCCAGCATCTTTCCCACCACCGGCGTCAGGCTAACCGGTCTATAATTCCCTGTTTTCTCTCTTCCTCCCTTCCTGAAGAGAGGGACAACTTTAGCCACCCTCCAATCCACAGGAACTGATCCTGAATCTATAGAACATTGGAAAATGATTACCAATGCATCCACGATTTCTAAAGCCACCTCCTTAAGTACCTTGGGATGCAGACCATCAGGTCTCGGGGACTTATCAGCCTTCAGACCCAACAGTCTATCCAACACCATTTCCTGCCTAATATAAATTTCCTTCAGTTCATCCATTACCCTAGGTCCTTTGGCCACTATTATGTCTGGGAGATTGTTTGTGTCTTCCCTAGTGAAGACAGATCCAAAGTACCTGTTCAACTCGTTTGCCATTTCCTTGTTCCCCATAATAAATTCACCCGTTTTTGTCTTCAAGGGCCCAATTTTGGCCTTAACTATTTTTTTTCCTCTTCATATACCTAAAGAAGCTTTTAACTATCCTCCTTTATATTCTTGACTAGTTTACCTTCGTACCTCATTTTTTCTCCGCGTATTGCCTTTTCAGTTACCTTCTGTTGCTCTTTAAAAGTTTCCCAGTCTTTCGGCTTCCCACTTGTCTTTGCTATGTTATTTTTCTTCTCTTTTATTTTTATACTGTCCATTACTTCCCTTGTCAGCCACGGCCTCCCCTTACTCCCCTTAGGATCTTTCTTCCTCTTTGGAACAAACAGATCCTGCACCTTCCGCCTTATTCCCAGAAACACTTGCCATTGCTGTCCCTCTCAAATTGTAGATTAAAATTTATCATATTATGGTCACTACCTCCTAATGACTCCTTTACCTCGAGGTCCCTGATCAAATCCGGTTCATTGCACAACTCTAAGTCTAGAATTGCATTCTCTCTGGTAGGCTCCAGTACAAGCTGTTCTAAGAATCCATCTCAGAGGGACTCCACGAACTCCCTTTCTTGGGGTCCAGTACCAACCTGATTCCTCCAGTCTACCGAATGGCCAAGTCCTGCACCTATTTTCTATGTTTCTATGTCTGTTAGCCTAACATCAGTAGTGGGGAAGATGCTACAGTCCATTATTAAAGATGAAATTGCGGCATATCTTGATAGCAGTGATAGGATTGGGCCGAGCCAGCATGGATTTACCAAGGGCAAATCATGCTTGACTAATCTATTGGAGTCTTTCGAGGATGTAACCAGGAAGATAGACGTGGGAGATCCAGTGGATGTGGTGTACCTTGACTTTCAGAAGGCATTTGATAAAGTACCACATAGGAGATTGGTGGGTAAAATCAGAGCATTGGGGGGAGGATATTGACATGGATAGAAAACTGGTTGGCAGATAGAAAGCAAAGGGTAGCAGTGAATGGGTGCTTCTCGGAATGGCAGGTGGTGACTAGTGGGGTGCCACAGGGCTCGGTATTGGGACCACAGCTGTTTACGATTTACGTCAATGATTTAGAGGAAGGCATTGTGAATAACATCAGCAAGTTTGCTGATGATACTAAGCTGGGTGGCAGTGTGACATATGATGAGGATGTTAGAAGAATTCAAGGTGACTTGGATAGGCTGGGTGAGTGGGCAGAAACTTGGCAGATGGCGCTTAATATGAATAAGTGTGAGGTTATTCACTTTGGGAGCAAGAACAGGAAGGCAGATTATTATCTGAACAGTGTGAAGTTAGGTAAAGGAGAAATACAAAGTGATCTAGGAGTACTTGTTCATCAGTCTCTGAAGGTGAATGAGCAAGTGCAGCAGGCAGTGAAGAAGGCTAATGGAATGTTGGCCTTTATTACAAAGGGAATTGAGTACAAGAGCAAGGAAATCCTTCTGCATTTGTACAGGGCCCTGGTGAGACCACATCTGGAGTATTGTGTGCAGTTTTGGTCTCCAGGGTTAAGGAAGGACATCCTGGCTGTGGAGGAGGTGCAGCGTAGGTTCACTAGGTTAATTCCTGGGATGTCCGGACTGTCTTACGCAGAGAGGTTAGAGAGACTGGGCTTGTACACGCTGGAATTAAGGAGATTGAGGGGGGATCTGATTGAGACATATAAGATTATTAAGGGATTGGACAAGATAGAGGCAGGAAATATGTTCCAGATGCTGGGAGAGTCCAGTACCAGAGGGCATGGTTTAAGAATAAGGGGTAGGTCATTTAGGACAGAGTTGAGGAGGAACTTCTTCTCCCAGAGAGTTGTGGAGGTGTGGAACACGCTGCCTCAGAAGGCAGTGGAGGCCAATTCTCTGGATGCTTTCAAGAAGGAGCTAGATAGGTATCTTATGGATAGGGGAATCAAGGGTTATGGGGACAAGGCAGGAACCAGGTATTGATAGTAGATGATCAGCCATGATCTCAGAATGGCGGTGCAGGCTCGAAGGGCCGAACGGTCTACTTCTGCACCTATTGTCTATTGAAATCCCCCATAACAACTGTAGCATTACCTTTGCGACATGCCAATTTTAACTGTTGATTCAACTTACACCCTACATCCAGCCTACTGTTTGGGGCCTGTAGATAACTCCCATTAGGGTCTTCCTACCCTTAGAATTTCTCAGTTCTATCCATACTGACTCTACGTCTCCTGATTCTATGTCCCCCCTTGCAAGGGACTGAATATCACTCCTCACCAACAGAGCCACCCCACCCCCTCTGCCCATCAGTGTGTCCTTTCGATAGGACGTATACCTTGAATATTTCGCATGCCCTGTTCACTTGAAGCCATGTCTCTGTTATTCCCACAACAGCATACTTATGAATTTCCAACTCTGTCTCAACCCCATCTACTTTATTTCTTATACTCTGTGCTTTCATATATAATACTTTTAATTCCTTACTCCCCTCACCTCCCATATCAGTTCCTATTTTACTTGGCCATACAGTACGATCCTTTCTTGAGCTTTCTGCTCCGTTGATTCTGTCGTCTTTCTTATCTTTTCTTATTCTCACTTTCCCTTTCACTCTATCCTTATATTTCCAGTTTGTCCCCTCCCCCCAGCTACTTAGTTTAAACACACCCGTATTGCAGTGGCAAACCTGCCTGCCAGAATGCTGGTCCCCCACCTATTAAGGTGCAACCCGTCCCTTTTGTACAATTCATCCTTACCCCGAAACATACGCCAATGGTCCAAGAATGTAAATCCTTGCTTCCTGCACCAGTTCTTCAGCCACACATTCAGATCCATTATCTCCCTGTTCTTGCCCACTCCAGCATGGGCAACTGGAAGCAAATCGGAGATAACCACACTGGAAGTCCTACTTTTCAGCCTTCTTCCGAGTCCGAACTGCAACTGGCTGTGTGTGAGTGAGTGTCGTTGCTTAAATCAAAACAAACTGCAGAGTCCCATAGCTCCGCCCCTCTCTCTCTCTTAGTAAGAATCAAACAGGAGCCAAGAAAGCCGGCGGCTGACGTCACTCAGGCACTCTCTCTTAATAATAACAGTCCACAGCAAGATAAACGTCATAGTTCATCACAGTCAGGTACAGGCAGCTGGGATCATGTGAACCCCAAGAGGAGTATAGGGGTTACTGGAGTATACTCAAAACAGAATTCAGAGATTTTGTAGGTGTATTAGGGGAAACGAGTAAATAGGAAGAACAAAGTAGACATCTTTGTGTCGAGCTGCAGGAGAAGGGAAAAGTCCTCAATGAGTATTTTTCCTGTTTATCCTGTGGAGTAAGATGTGAATAGTTCAGCCTTTGAGAAAATCAGTGCTACTATTGATAGTGAGGATGGTTGTCAGAGAGAGTTAGTCAGCTGGGTAAATGGACTGAGAAATGACAAATGTAATTTAAGTTGGTTGTGGGAGGTGTTGCATTTTGGAAATCTAAATGAGGGTAGGACATTCACAGAAAATGGTTGGGCCCTGGCGAGTGTTGGACCACAGGAGAATCTCATAGTATAGTACTAGTTCCATGAAAGCTGTACCACTGGAAAACAGGTTGGTGAAGAAGACTTTTTCTATACTGGTCTTCATCAATCAGGGTGGCAAGTTTAAAAGTTAGGGCATTTTTGTTTTACTTTATTTAGAACCACACCGCCCAGCAACCCTCGCTACAACTTTAGCCTAATATTAAAGATGGCGCCGGTATCTGGTGACTCTGAGCGTGCTCTCCCGAGCAAACTGCCCTCTACACTATCTTATACCCGAGAAACCCTTCTAAACCTCCAATCTGCGACATCTAGCAAGATCAACAACACCCTGGCGAAGCTACTGACCCAGTTGGAGACCACCGCGCCAGAAATGCTTCTTCAACTCCGGACCGCACCTGGACCCGACCAGCGAGGCCTGGTCCAAGGCCCACCGCGTTCCTGGAGATCTGCGGCCGGCTACTGTGCCGGAGCACTTAGGGACGTGGCCCATTCCGACCAGCACCTCTCTGGAACAGACGACCACACAGAAGTGACGTCAGAGACCTCAAGGTGCCCCAGACGCTTCCCTGGAGCGACCACCGTAAAGCCCCATTGGTGGACGTCCACAGCTTCCTGAAGTGAGGCCTCCACCGCTGACCTTGGAAATCGAACCCGAGGCTCAGCTGGAATGAAGGCCTCTGCAACCGTGACTCAGCTCACGGACTTGTTTCAGCCAGGAGCCCGGCCATCCGGGATTAAGTGTCGGCTTCAGGGCCCGACCCAATCGACAGCCCGGGCCCCTGGCAGCTGGAAGTGGCAGCCGAGCCTCCCTCGTCTCTCCGCCCGATGACGTGACCCGCCGATCGATCCCAGCGGGACACGTCCACCAACCTCAAAGAGCTGCCAACAGCACACTGCATCAATGGAAACCTGGAAAGATGAACTATTTACAGAGAAAGCATGGGAAAAGAGCTGGGCTGCTGGTCAGATTGAAGCTGAGGGGCTTCAGTTCCCTCTGCCCGCCATCCTATTAGCTAATGTACAAAGCCATGGAGAACAAGGTGGATGATCTTAAAAGGAGACTCACTTACTGCAGGGAGATGCAGAGCTGCTCTGTATTTTGTTTCACCGAGACCTGGCTCTCCCCTGCCAGCCCTGACTGTGCCATCCGACCGGAGAGATTTTCAATCCATCGGATGGGCCGCATGGCGTCTTTGGGCAAGACGAGGGTAGGTGGTGTCTGCCTACTGATCAACACTGGGTGGTGCTCGGACACAGTGGCACTGACAAGCTCCTGCAGCCCGGACCTGGAGCTCCTGTCGGTAAAGTGTCGTCCCTACTATCTGCCACAGGAATTCACCTCGGTCATACTGACAGCGGTCTACATTCCCCCCCAGGCGGACGTGGAGTGTGCCCTGAACATACTGTATGCCAACATCAGTGAACTTGAGACCAGGTATCCGGAGGCTTTGCTTATTGCAGCCAGAGACTTTAACCAGAACAACTTCAGAAAGGCACCGCCAAAGTTATACCAACATGTCTCCTGCTCCACTAGAGGCCCGAATATACTTGACCACTGCTACACAGCAGTCAAGGATGCCTACCGTTCCATCCCACGACCTCACTTCAGAAAATTGGACCCTCAGGCCGTACTCCTCCTCCCGGCTTACAAACAGAAACTGAAGCGGGAGGTCACGGTGTCAAAAGTGGTATTGCGTTGGATGGAGGAAACGGATGAGGTCCTCCGTGACTGCTTTGAATCGGTGGACTAGTTAGTATTCAAGGACTCGGCAGCTAACCACGATGAGTATGCCTCAGCTGTCACAGACTTTATCTGGAAGTGCATAGAGGACTGTGTGTGTCGCAAGACGATCCGGGCATTCCCTAACCGGAAACCTTGGATGAATTATGAGGTCAAGTCCCTTTTGAAGGCTGGAACTGCGGCTTTTAGGTCCGGGGATACCAGTCGCTACACAGAATCCAGGCGTGAACTCCGGAAAGCCATTAGGGATGCCAAGAGGCAATATCGAGCCAAGTTGGAAGCTCAGGCTAATCAGAAGGATGCTGGTAGACTAGGGCAGGGTCTAAATGAGATCACTGGGTGCAACAAAAAGGCTGGGAATATCAATAACTGTGGCGCTTCTCTTCCTGACGAACTTAACGTATTCTGCGCAAGATTCGAACAGAAGAGGAGCGTCCCGCTCCCTCCGGATGAACCGGACCTGGTGGCATCGAGATTCATTGTCACCGAGGAGGACGTTAGAAGGGCCTTCCTGAAGATAAATAGAAGGAAGGCGACGGGCCCAGATGGCGTCCCGGGACCGGTTCCCCGGGCCTGTGCAGGTGAACTAGCTGGAGTGTTTGCTGACATCTTCAACTGCTCCTTGCTTCAGTCTAAGATCCCCTCGTGTTTTAAGAAAGCAACGATAATCCCAGTGCCGAAGAAGAGCAAGGTGGCATGCCTGAATGACTATCGACCTGTGGCTCTGACATCAATTGCTATGAAGTTCGTCGAGCGATTGGCTATGGCACACATCAACCACAGCCTACCCAGTCAACCTCGACGCTTTGCAATTCACCTACCAGAGTGACAGGTCAACAGCAGATGCCATCCCTCTGGCCCTACATTCCTCCTTAGAACACCTGGAGAATAAAGACGCATATGTAAGGCTCCTTTTCATTGAATACAGCACTGCCTTTAATACCATCATTCCAAATAAACTGATTCCTAAGCTTCGGAACCTGGGCCTTAGCACTCAGATCTGCATCTGGATCTTCAACTTCCTCACAGACAGGACCCAGGCTGTAAAAATAGGGGACAAGCTCTCCTCTACAATCACTCTGAGCACCGGTGCCCCACAAGGAGGTGTACTCAGCCCTCTGCTGTACTCACTGTACACCCATGATTGTGTAGCCAAGTTTCCATCGAACTCAATCTATAAGTTTGCTGATGATGCCACAATTGTAGGCCGTATCTCGGGTAATGATGAGTTTGAGTACAGAGAGGAAATTAAGAACCTGGTGGCATGGTGCGAAGACAATAACCTATCCCTCAATGTCAACAAGGCGAGGGAATTGGTTGTTGACTTCAGAAGGAGTAGCGGACCGCACGACCCAATTTACATCAGTGGTGCACAAGTGGAACAGGTCAAAAGCTTTAAGTTCCTCGGGGTCAATATCACAAATGACCTGACTTGGTCCAACCAAGCAGAGTTCACTGCCAAGAGGGCTCACCAGCGCCCTTACTTCCTGAGAAAACTAAAGAAATTTGGCCTGTCCCCTAAAACCCTCACTAATTTTTATAGATGCACCATAGAAAGCATTATTTTAGGGTGCATCACAACCTGGTATGGAAGTTGTCCTGTCCAAGACTGAAAGAAGCTGCAGAAGATCGTGAGCACAGTGCAGCACATCACACAAACCAATCTTCCGTCCTTGGACTCACTTTACACCGCACGCTGTCAGAGCAGTGCTGCCAGGATAATCAAGGACACGACCCACCCAGCCAACACACTTTTCGTCCCTCTTCCCTCCAGGAGAAGGCTCTGGAGCTTGAAGACTCGTATGGCCAGATTTTGGGAAGAGCTTCTTTGCAACTGTGATAAGACTGCTGAACGAATCCTGATTCGGATCTGGGCCGTACTCTCCAAATGTCTGGACCTGCCTCTCGGTTTTTTTGCACTACCTTACTTTCCCTTTTCTATTTTCTATTTATGATTTATAATTTAAATTTTTATTATTTACTATGGACTTGTACTCCAGGGAGCGCGAAGCGCAGAATCAAAAATTGCTGTGATGATTGTATGCTCTAGTATTAATTGTTTGGCGATAATAAAGTATAAAGTATAAAGTAAAGTGTAATCATGGGACAATGTATAATGACCAATTAACCTACTAAGCTGGTATGTATTTTGGACTGAGGGAGGAAAGCGGAGGATCCAGAGCAAGCTCGTGCATTCCACAGGAAGAACGTACAAACTCCTTACAGATGACTTCAGAAATTAATTCCAATATTCCAAACTCTAATAGCATTGCTCTAACTGCGAGGCTACCATAATACCATTTAATGCTACAATGAGACCACATTTGCAATATTGCATTCAATTTTGTGTACCCTGTCTTACAAATGATGCAACTAAGTTGGAGAGAATGCAAAGGAGATTCTCAAGGATGCTGCTAGGACTTGAAAACTGAGTTGTGGAGAGATTGATCAGGTTGTGTTATTTTCATTGGAGCTTAGGAGAATGAAGGGTGATGTTATAGAGTAGTATAAAATTTTGATAGGGTGAAAGCACATAATCTTCTTCTAAAGTTGATAAATCAAGCACTAGAGGACATGGCCTTAAGCTGAGAATGAAGATATTTAATAAGAACCTGAAGGGCAACCTTTTCACCCTGAAAGTGTTCAGCGTATGGAATGAGCTATCAGAGGAATTGTATAATGCTGGAACATTCACAACATTTAAAAGGTACTTGGACAGGTACTTAGATAGGAAAGGTTTAGAGGTATATGGGCTAAATACATGAAAACAGGATTGGGTTAGATGACAGTGTTGGTCAGCATTGATGAGTTTCCACACTATGCGACACTTATGACAAAGTCTGTCAGCATCTCCATGGAACCAGACCAAGAACAACATGGATGAGAACCAAACGCTCAAAAGGGTGTGAAAGGGTTGTGACCATCCCTGGGTTTGTAAGGGGGTAAGGTAGGAAAAGATGCAGTTAAAGCAGCCTGAAGGATCTGCCAAGCTTCCACATTCATTGCTTGTTGTTGAAAGGTTAGTTTGTCCTGGCTGCTGGTTGGCCATTACTTTCCAAAATTACTTTGAGATTTATAAGAAAGGGACAGGCTTAAACCTTATGCCAACATTGCTCAGAGATGTTGAAAGTTATACATTCCATACAACACTCATTACATTCCAATAGACAATAGACAATAGGTGCAGGAGTAGGCCATTCGGCCCTTCGAGCCAGCACCGGCATTCACTGTGATCATGGCTGATCATCCACAATCAGTATCCAGTTCCTGCCTTATCCCATAACCTTTGATTCCGCTATCTTTAAGAGCTCTAACCACCTCTTTCTTGAAAGCATCCAGAGACTTGGCCTCCACAGCCTTCTGGGGCAGAGCATTCCATATATCCACCACTCTCTGGGTGAAAAAGTTTTTCCTCAACTCTGTTCTAAATGGCTTACCCCTTATTCTTAAACTGTGGCCTCTGGTTCTGGACTCACCCATCAGCGGGAACATGCTTCCTGCCTCCAGCGTGTCCAATCCCTTAATAATCTTATATATTTCAATAAGATCCCCTCTCAGCCTTCTAAATTCCAGAGTATACAAGCCCAGTCGCTCCAATCTTTCAACATATGACAGTCCTGCCATCCTGGGAATTAACCTTGTGAACCTATGCTGCACTCCCTCAATAGCAAGAATGCCCTTCCTCAAATTTGGAGACCAAAACTGCACACAGTACTCCAGGTGTGGTCTCACCAGGGCCCTGCACAGCTGCAGAAGGACCTTTTTGCTCTTATACTCAATTCCCCTTGTTATGAAGGCCAGCATGCCATTAGCGTTCTTCACTGCCTGCTGTACTTGCATGCTTGCTTTCAGTGACTGATGTACAAGAACACCTAGATCTCATTGTACTTCTCCTTTTCCTAACTTGACTCCATTTAGATAATAATCTGCCTTTCCATTCTTACCACCAAAGTGGATAACCTCACATTTATCCACATTAAACTGCATCTGCCCACTCACCCAGCCTGTCCAAGTCACCCTGCATTCTCATAACATCCTCCCTACATTTCACACTGCCACCCAGCTTTATATCATCGGCAAATTTGCTAATGTTACTTTTAATTCCCTCATCTAAATCATTAATATATATCGTAAACAGCTGCGGTCCCAGCACTGAACCCTGCGGTACCCCACTGGTCACCGCCTGCCATTCCGAAAGGGACCCATTAATCGCTACTCTTTGTCTCCTGTCAGCCAGCCAATTTTTAATCCATGTCAGTACTCTGCCCCCAATACCACGTGCCCTAATTTTGCCCAATTCCCTCTTTAGTTACTTAAAGGCTGTGAATGAAAAATGCACTCCACAAGTGCACAAGTAGTAATGGGATCAATATTATCCAACTCTGATTTTTGGTGGACAAGGTATAATTGTTGAATCCTTTTACAATAGTTCCCTGCCAAGGAAAGATCCAGTAGTGAATATCCAAAGTATGTCAAGTTCAACTTTGTTATCATTCAACCATTTGTATGTTTACCACCCAACAAAGCAAGATTCGTCCAGACCAAGGTGCACAGCACAGTACATATAACTCACACACAACACCTGAAGTGATATTTCAGAAGGCTGATGTTTAGCATAAGATCCCTTATGACACAAGTTAAAAATTAGTCAGTATAATGGTACTGACGTGTCATGTACGATAGCATGGCCTGGGGGAAGAAGCAAATTCCTGTCACAACAGTTATCGTACGAGTGCTATAGTACCTCCTATGTGATGGTGGACGGTCAAAGACTGTGGGATGGGTGGGAGTAATCCTCGACAGTGCTATGATTCCTGCATATACAGCATTCCTGATAAATATCTTGGAGGGGTGGAAGACAGACCCCAATGATCCTGTCAGCTGTCCTCACAATCCTTTGTAGGATCTTGGGGTTAGATGCCTTGCAATATCTGTACCAGACAGTGATGCAGCTGCTCTGGTGCTCCTGAAACATGATGGGGGTGGGGGAGCCTTGCTCACCTCGATCTCCTCAAAGTGGAGATGCCGCCACCTCCGTGTATTTATATAACCATTGAAACATGCAATATCCACTGGATGTAATACAGAACTTCACTGTTTGATCCTGCTGGACACATGAGGCAAAGCATATCACGTCATAAGAAATATATTAGCAATGCACAAGGGGTCCTTTCTTCTCACACTCTCATTCATGTTCTGAATACAAGGAAGGATTGTCAATAGTTACCACCATACTTTTCTTTCCTTTGTCAGAATTTGTCACCATGATGTATTTCTATGTCACGAATTAAAGCTGTTGGTGCTTCAAAGCCTGTGGTCTGGTTTTTGTTTCATGACATTTTTTATTGCTTGGGACAAATGGCTAACCAGTGTCTATCATTTCAGCTCAATTCTTTCGAAAGGTTTGCTGTAAACGTAAGTGGGGAAGGACAAGGAACACTAAAAGTAAGTGTTGTTTGCAAGTGTTTATTCTACTGAATTTATCAATGATATTCCTGTATTTACAAATCTTTGGCTTCAAAACTAAAACTATTTTCATTGTTGTACAATACAATACTTTGTATTTTACAATACTTTACATTTAGGGGTCAGAACTGTTTGAACCATCCTATTTTTGACAGGCAATGGTAAGGTGAAAAGATGCACAAATAATATTCTTCACAAACAAGAGAAAATCTGCAGATGATGGAAATCAGAGCAATACATACAAAATGGTGTAGGAACTCAGCAGGCCAGGCAGCATCTATGGAATCCAATGCTGCTGACGGGTTTTGGCCTGAAACGTCATCTGTACGTTTTTTTTTCCATAGATACTGCCTGGCCTGTTGAGTTCCTCCAGCATTTTGTGTGTGTTACTCAATTAACATTCTTACTCATTCTTCCCCATTCTGCAAAGGGTTAAAGTACAAGATCAGAAGGATGTAAGAGAAAGAGCAAAGTGTTAATTTGGAAAAGTCCTGATTTTAAATAAGTGAGGGAAGTCAAAATGAGTATATCTGAAAGCCTAAATTAGAATGCAGGGGTAAACATCTCAAAGAAGTTCAAGTTTACTGTCATAGGCATATATATCAGCGTGTAAATATTGTGAAAGCTAGCTATGAATATAAATAATATAATATGGTCCATCTGGTAAGGTGAGAGAGGGAAAAGGGATAGGAAATGTAGGAGGGGTGTTGTGGGGCATTACCCCAAGTTTGAAAAATCGATGCTCATGCCATCAGCCTCCAACCTGATGGCATGAACACTGATTTCTCAAATGTCTGGTAATGCTCCCCAACTACCTCCCTTCCCCATTTCCTATCCCCTTTTCCCTCTTTCACCTTATCTCCTTGCCTGCCCACCACCACCCTCTGGTGCTTCTTCCCCTTTTTTCTTTCTTCCATGGCCTTCAGTCTCCTTCACCAATCAAGTTCCCAGCTCTTTACTTCATCCCTACCGCTCCTGCTATCACCTTGTGTTTCTCTCTCCCCTCTCCCAACCTTTTAAGTCTACTCCTCAGCATTTTTCCTCCAGTCCTGCCAAAGGGTTTTAGCCCGAAACATAGAACATAGAACAGAGAATAGTACAGCACAGTACAGGCCCTTCGGCCCACAATGTTGTGCTGACTCTCAAACCCTGCCTCCCATATAAGCCCCCACCTTAAATTCCTCCATATACCTGTCTAGTAGTCTCTTAAACTTCACTAGTGAATCTGCCTCCACCACTGACTCAGGTAGTGCATTCCACGCACCAACCACTCTCTGAGTGAAAAATCTTCCTCTAATATCCCCCTTGAACTTCCCACCCCTTACCTTAAAGCCATGTCCTCTTCTACTGAGCAGTGGTGCCCTGGGGAAGAGGCACTGGCTATCCACTCTATCTATTCCTCTTATTATCTTGTACACCTCTATCATGTGTCCCCTCATCCTCCTTCTCTCCAAAGAGTAAAGCCCTAGCTCCCTTAATCTCTGATCATAATGCATACTCTCTAAACAAGGCAGCATCCTGATAAATCTCCTCTGTACCCTTTCCAATGCTTCCACATCCTTCCTATAGTGAGGCGACCAGAAATAGACACAGTACCCTAAGTGTGTCCTAACTAGTGTTTTATAGAGCTGCACCATTACATCGCGACTCTTAAACTCTATCCCTCGACTTATGAAAGCTAACACCCCATAAGCTTTCTTAACTACCCTATCCACCTGTGAGGCAACTTTCAGGGATCTGTGGACATGTACCCCCAGATCCCTCTGCTCCTCCGCACTACCAAGTATCCTGCCGTTTACTTTGTACTCTGCCTTGGAGTTTGTCCTTTCAAAGTGTACCACCTCACACTTCTCCGGGTTGAACTCCATCTGCCACTTCTCAGCCCACTTCTGCATCCTATCAATGTCTCTCTGCAATCTTTGACAATCCTCTACACTATCTACAACACCACCAACCTTAGTGTCGTCTGCAAACTTGCCAACCCACCCTTCTACCCCCACATCCAGGTCGTTAATAAAAATCACAAAAAGTGGAGGTCCCAGAACAGATCCTTGTGGGACACCACTAGTCACAACCCTCCAATCTGAATGTACTCCCTCCACCACCACCCTCTGCCTTCTGCAGGCAAACCAATTCTGAAACCACCTGGCCAAACCTCCCTGGATCCCATGCCTTCATCGATTATACTTTTTTCCATAGATGCTGCCTGGCCTGCTGAGCTTCTCCAGCATTTTGTGTGTGTTGCTCAAGACTAAAATTAAAATCGTTAAACATCACTGTCGATAGGCAAATATAGAGTGGAAGAGGCCATCACTGAGAGGCACATGGAATACCATGCATTACAGTATCAAACAGCATGCCTTAGTTTCTACTAAGGATAATGATATAGTAGGTGTAACATATTTAGGTTGGTTGAGAAAAGTAAATTTACTTCAAATTTGTCATACATTCATGACAAGTATCACGAGAGTATCTGCTCTCTGAATGGCAGTGATCTACATAGACTGGTCCAACAGTTTAAGAGCCCTGGGAAAATGGCACGCGTTGTTTGAACCTCGTGAAGTGTATAAATTTATAAGTTCTGGAATGGACCATTAAAAGTTAGGAATCCACTGAGTTATGCATGTCTCATAGAGTGGGGAACCATTAGACGTTGCATTATTTATTAGAAACATCTGAATGGTTTCCCACTGTATAATATCCATTAGAGGAAACTACCAAAGGTACATTAAAATGAGTGGGGAATAATCAAAAGCAAATCATACTTGGAGAAGATGGCATGCTTAAATGTTATAGGCAGTGGCACCCCCAGGTTAAGGAAGGCTGTGAAGCAATTTATCAGTATGTAAGGAATGAACAATTTTCCAGTAAAGGTAAACAAGTGATAACAAGAATTGCAACAGAAATTCACACATTTGTAGCCAGTCACTGCAAACAGGGTCAGAGCGCCAGCAGGGGCAACAAAATTCGAACATTTCTTTTTAATCAAGCCACAATGAAAATATTTTGAAATTTGCATTTAGAGACATTTTTACTATGAAATTATTCATTATTTTCAGTTTATTTTAAATTCCAATTATGTGAGTTCATTACTCTCAACCCCTTCACCTTCTTTATCTTTCTTCTTACTCTCGATACCACAAATCACTTATTTTTCTTCAATCTAAAATTTTCTCTTTATCCATATTCAATCTATTCAAAACCTAGCCCTTTCTCTCCCACTGCACTGCAATAAATATCCATGATCAAATGCAATTGCAGTTTTTTTGAATGTAGTTATTTTATGGGAAAATTTGCATGGAGATAGAGTTCTGTAAGCTGTTTCTTCACTAATCAGAGGAGACACTGTAAGTTTTAAAACAGACAGAAGAAGCATATAAACTATTCATTAGGAATGGGTCTATTTCCTGAGCACAGGCAGGTAGGAAATCTGGTGCCATTATTTCAGGAGGAGAATCCAATGAACCAAGTCTGTCATAAGATCTGGTTTCACCTCGGGAACTGTTAATGGATTATAAACTTTCAGTCAAAGCAGAAGGGAACTGCCACAAAATACAGACAAGCACAATTAAGACCTTAAGACCATAAAACATAGGAGCAGAATTAGGCCATCTGGCCCATTGAGTTTGTTTCACCATTCAATCATGGCTTATCCTTTTTTATAATCTCCTCCTCAATCCCAGTTCCCGGACTTCTCCCCGTAACCTTTGATGCCATATCCAATCAAAAACCTATCAATCTCTGTTTTAAATACACCCAACAACCTGGCCTCCATAGCTGCACGTGGCAACAAATTCACCACCCTTTGGCTAAAGAAATTTTTCCGCATCTTGGTTTTGAAAGAGTGCTCCTCGATACTGAGGCTGTGCCCTCTTGTCCGAGACTCTCCCACCATGGGAAACATCCTTTCCACATCTACTGCGTCTAGGCCTTTCAACTTTCAAAAGGCTTCAATGAGAAGCCCCCTCATCCTACTTAATTCCAGTGAGTACAGACCTGGAGCGATCAAACGTTCCTCATATGATAACCCTTTCACTCCTGGAATCATCCTTGTGAACCTCCTATGAACCCTCCTCAATGCCAGTACACCTTTTCTAAGATGAGGGGCCCAAAACTGTTCACAATACTCAAGGTGAGGCCTCACCAGTGCCTTATAAAGCCTCAGCATCACATCCCTGCTCTTGTATTCTAGACCTCTTGAAATGAATGCTAACATGGCATTTGCCTTCCTCACCACTAACTCAACATGCAAATTAACCTTCAGGGTGTTCTGCACAAGGACTCCCAAGTCCCTCTGCATCTCAGATTCCTTGATTTTGTCTCCGTTCAGAAAATTGTCCACACATTTATTTCTACTATCAAAGTGCATAATCATGCATTTTCCAACATTGTATTTCATTTGCCACTTTCTTGCCCACTCTCCTAATCTGTCTAAGTCTTTCTGCATCCTATCTGTTTCCACAACCCTACCTGCCCCTCCACCAGTCTTCGTATTATCTTCAAACTTGGCAACAAAACCATCTATTCCATCATCTAAATCATTTATATACAGCATAAAAAGAAGTGGTCCCAACACCGACCACTGCAGAACACCACTAGTCATTGACCGCCAACCAGAAAAGGATCATTTTATTACCACTCGCTGCTTCCTACCAATCAGCCAATGCTCTTACCATGTTAGTAACTTTCCTGTAATACCATGGGTTCTTAAGTGTAAGCAGCCTTCTGAAAGTCCAAATATACAGCATCCACTGCATCCCCTTTATCTATCCTATGTGTAATCTCCTCAGAAATTTCCAAAAGGTTCGTCAGTCAAGATTTTCCCTGAAGGAAGCTATGCTGACTTTGTACTTTCTTGTCCTGTGTCACCAAATACTCCATCACCTCATTGTTAGTAATTGACTCTAACATCTTCCCTCATCTTCCCAACCATTGAGGTCATGCTAACTGGTCTATAATTTATTTCTGCTGCCTTTCCCTTTTCTTAAAGAGTGGAGTCTCTAACGCTACTTCTTTCAGAACCCTAGGGTGCAGTTCCTCCTACCTGGGTGGCCTATGTACCTTCAGGTCATTCAGCTTTTTGAACACCTCCTCTCTTGTAACAGTCCTTCTCTCTTGCTAATGTCTTCCACAGTGACGACTGACGCAAAATACTCATTTAGTTCATCAGCTACCTCCTTGTCCCCCATTATTATTTCTCCTGCTTCATTTTCTAGCGGTGCTATATCCACTCTCGTCTCTCTTTTATTTTTAACATACTTAAAAAAAACTTCTACTAACGACTTAGATATTATTTGCTAGCTTGCTTTCCCTTCTAATAATATTTTTAGTTGCTCTCTGTAGGTTTTCAAGAACTTACCAATTCTCCATCTTCCCACTAATTTTTGCTTTGTTGTATGCCCTTTCTTTTGCTTTTACAATAGCTTTGACCTCCCTTGTCAGCCACGGTTGTACTATTTTACCATTTGAGTATTTCTTCATTTTGGAATATATATGTCCTGCACCTTCCGCATTTTTCCCAGAAACACACACCCAGCTGTTCTGCTGATATCGCTGCCAGCAGCTCCTTCCAATTTACTTTGGCCAACTCCTTTCTCATGCAACTGTGATTTCCCTTACTCCACAGAAATACTGCTACATCAGACTTTACTTTCTCCTTATCAAATTTCAGGTTAAACACAATCATATTGTGATCACTGGTTCTGAAGAGTTCTTTTACCTTAAGTTCCTGAATCGCCTCTGGTTCATTACATAACACCCAATCCAGTATAACTGATCCCCTAGCAGGTTCAACAACCATCTCATAGGCATTCAACAAACTCACTCTCTTGAGATCCTTTACCAAATCTCGCATGACTACCATTACATTACCCTTTTGACCTCCGTTTTCTATTTCCTGTTGTAACTTGTGTTCCACCTCCTAGCCACTGTTGTGAGGCCTGTAGATAACTGCCATCAATGTCCTTTTACCCTTGCAGTTTCTTAACTCAACCCACAAGGATTCAACATCTTCTGATCCAATGTCACATCTTTCTACTGATTTGATGCCATTCTTAACCAGTGGAGCCACACCATCCCCTCTGCCTACCTTCCTATCCCTCCGATATAACGTGTAATTTTGGACATTCAACTCACTACTGCAACCATCCTTTAGCTACGATTCAGTGATGGCCACAACATCATACCTGTCAATCTGTAATAAATGCTGTAGAATGCTTCTGAAATTTGTAATTAGGGCATTTATTACAATTAAGTTTGTCAAGTAGTTGCTGTTAAAACAAGTGACATGCAGTAGAAATTGAACAATGCAATTCAGCGTATTAATTATGCATATTGTTGACCTACATTTCACAGTACCTTTACTGGTGGCCTTTTTCTTCAGTCCCCATTTGCTGAACTGTATACCCCTGCTAATAGTGTTGGAATACTTCTTCCCCACCATGTCTCCCCCTCCCTGCCTCTGTATTTAATCAAGTTCTTTGATTCAGTAAGGTAGACTTACTACATAAATGGTATATGGCATAGGAGGGAGAAGGTGCAAGGGTGACTGGGTCTGGGGTGAACTATGGGTGTGAGGAAGAAGAGACAGGTACATCATGGAAGACAAAGTGAAGTGGAAGAGACGCCAGGAGGAACAGAGAGGAAGAAGAAAGGAAAACGAAGGGGCAGAGAGAAAAGAGGGGAGGGAGAGCAATGAACAAACATTATTAGTTAGATTGATTTAAAACAAAAAATAATTGACACTGTAATTAGATCATTATGTTTTCCTGTATGCATTCCCTTGGATCCAGTGTCATCTTTCTGAATCATTCAAGATGCAAGTTTATTTGTCATATGCACATCAACCACAGTGACTTGTGTCATTAGCATTGACACCTAACACACATCCTCCCCTATCTTTCTATCAATGTTCGCACTAGAATTGTCATACTTATTAATATCACTGACTGACACCACTTATCACTAATTAGTATCATTTATCACTTATTAATATCAAGGCCAGAATTTGCATACTATATCACTTATTACAAAAAATAGAACTAAAAGAAAATCTAATCAAGAATTATTAACAAATTCAATCCAGCCAGCAAAAAGGTGCAGAAATGCCAGTTAAACATTAAAGAACAGATTCACTGCCCTTTTAGAAATGGTTATTGAAGAAAGATCAGGAGTTGTATTCAAGACTAGTTATTTGATATAAATCAATAAATGCCCTTTTAAAATATTAATATACTACATTTCTCTATTTTATTTGTAGTTTAGCTTCTGGATGATAATCTGTTTCTTTTCTGCAGATTTTGACCGCTTATTATGCAATGTTGCCTAAGGAGAGACAGGAATGCAAGGATTTCAACTTAAACATAGATGTTCAAAATATTCAGGCTGGTGAGCAATGCACTCGGACTGTTTCTAAATGAGCTTCTCAGTATTCGCCAAGCCAGATCAAACTCTGAAATATAGCAAGAATCTTCACTGCAGTTCTCAGGCTTTTGTTACGGAATGTTAAATAATATCCCAATATTGTTGTATTACTCTCTAGCCATTTCTTTATTTCAATGAATTTTCTCTCTCCTTGTCTATGACTATAGTCTGTCTATTCCTATGCATATCTGCTGTCATTCAGGGGTTTGAGCAAACCAAGAAAACAGTGGGGCTAAAAGAGCACCAGGAAAGGAAAGGTTTCAGTTCCTCTTCAAGTTAGTTACCTTTCAGTGTCAGTCTTTCATGGATAAGTGTTATACTTGTTGATTTGTGAGATTGAATGAAATAAGGATTGCAAGGGACAAAGTTGGTCCTCTGGCAGACCAGAATGGCAATCCATGTGTGGAGCCAAAAGAGATGGGGGAATTGTTAAACAAACTATTTGCATCTGTATTTACTCAGGAGACAGATGCAGAGTCTATGGAGGTGAGGCTGTGCGGCATCAACTTCATGGACCCTATACAGATTACAGAAGAGGAGGTATTTGCTTTCTTGAGGCAAATCAGCATGGATAAATCCCCAGGGCCTGGCAAGATGTTCCCTCGGACCCTAAGGGAGGCAAGTGCAGAAATTACAAACAAGAGAAAATCTGTGGATGCTAGAAATTCCAAGCAACACATGCAAAATGCTGGAGGCAGCATCGATGGAAAAGTGTGCAGTCAATGTTTCGGGTTGAAACCCTTTTCCACAGATGTTGCCTGGCCTGCCGAATTCCTCCAGCATTTTGTGCATGTTGCAAGTGCATAAATTGCTGGGGTCCTAGAAGATAGATTTAAATCATCCTTTGCAGCAGGAGAGGTACCAGAGGATTGGGGGATTGCCAGTGTTGTTCCGCTGTTTAAGAAAGGCTCTAAACATAAAGCAGGAATTTGTACGCTGGTGAATCTGACATCAGTAGTGGGAAAGTTATTGGAAAGTAGTTAAGGGACCAGATATATGAGGGGTGATTGATAAGTCAGTGGCCTAAGGTAGAAGGAGTCAATTTTAGAAAACCTAGCACATTTATTTTCAACATAGTCCCCTCCTACATTTAGACACTTAGTCCAGCGGTCGTGCAGCATACAGATCCCTTCGTTGTAGAAGTCAGTGTCTTGGACCTCCAGAAGTGATCCACAGCAGGGGTGATTGATATGTTTGTGGCCAAAGTTAGAAGGAGATAGGTTATACAGCTCTCGTTACATGCACATGCAGTTCAACTCTTTGAGTGACTATGCAGAAAGTTTGAACTTAATAACTCATCTCCTTTAGTAAAGAATCTTCTTTAGTGAAGAATAGAATCAGAATCAGGTTTATTATCACCGGCATGTGACATGAAATTTGTTAACTTAACAGCAGCAGTTCAATGCAATACACAACATAGCAGAGAAAAAATAAATAAAGTAAAAATAACAATAATATTAAATAAGCAAGTAAATCAATTACAGTATATGTATATTGAATAGATCTTTTAAAAGTGCAATAACAGAACGACTGAGGTAGTGTCCAAAGATTCAATGTCCATTTAGGAATTGGATGGCATAAGGGAAGGAACTGTTCCTGAATTGCTGACTGTGCGCCTTCAGGCTTCTATACCTCCTACCTGATGGTAACAGTGAGGAAACGGCGTGCCTTGGGTGCTGGACATCCTTAATAATGGATGTTGCCTTTCTGAGACACCGCTCTTTGTAGGCTAGTACCAAAGATGGAACTGACTAGATTTACAACCCTCTGCAGTTTCTTTCGGTCCTGTGCAGTAGCCACTCCATACCAGACAGTAATGCAGCCTGTCAGAATGCTCTCCACAGTACAAGTATAGAAGTTTTTGAGTGTATCTGTTAACATGACAAATCTCTTCAAACTCCTAATAAAGTATAGCCGCTGTCTTACCTTCATCATAACTACATTGATATGTTGGGACCAGATTAGATCCTCAGAAAACTTGACATCCAGGAACTTGAAAATGTTCCCTCTCTCCACTTCTGATCCCTCTGTGAGGATTGGTATGTGTTCCTTTGTCTTACGCTTCCTGAAGTCCACAATCAGCTCTTTCGTCTAACTGGCGTTGAGTGCCAGGTTATTGCTGCAGCACCATTCCACTGGTTAGCATATCTCACTCCTGTACGCCCCCTCGTCATCACCTGAGATTCTACCAACAATGGTTGTATTGTCAGCAAATTTATAGATAGCATTTGAGCTATGCCTAGCCACATGGTCGCGTGTGTATACAGAGAGTTGAGCAGTGGGCTAAACACAACCCTCTGAGGTGCGCCAGTGTTGATCGTCAGCGAGGAGAATATGTGATCACCAGTCTGCACAGATTGTGGTCTTCCGGTTAGGAAGTCAAAGATCCATTTGCAGAGGGAGGTACAGAGGCCCAGGTTCTGCAACTTCTCAATCAGGATTGTGGGAATGATGGTATTAAATACTGAGCTATAGCTGATGAACTGCACCCTGACGTAGGTGTTTATGTTGTCCAGGTGGTGTAAAGACATGTGGAGAGCCATTGAGATTGTGTCTGCCATTGACCTATTGTGCGATAGGCAAATTGCAATGGGTTCAGGTCCTTGCTGAAGCAGGACTTCAGTCTAGTCATGACCAACCTCTCAAAGCATTTCATCACTGTCGATGTGAGTGCTACCTGGTGATAGTCATTAAGACAGCCCACATTATTCTTCTTAGGCACTGGTATAATTGTTGCCTTTTTGAAGCAAGTGGGAACTTCCGCCTGTAGCAGTGAGATGTTGAGAATGTCCATGAATACTCCGGCTAATTAGTTGGCACAGGTTTTCAGAGCCTTACCTCCATCAGGCCCTTCCTCCTTGTGAGGGTTCACTCTCTTTAAAGACAGCCTATCATTGGCCTCTGAGTCAGAGATCACAGGGTCATCAGGTGCAGCAGGGATCTTCACAGCAGTAGCTGTGTTCTCCCTTTCAAACTGCGCGTAGAAGGAGTTGAGTTCATCTGGTAGTGAA